>NC_056732.1:280165627-280345627 GCF_019279795.1 Protopterus annectens | reverse complement strand
CCTTAGATTTCCAATTTTGTTTTCCTTTACTCCCAACAGTATTTAAAAACTGAGAGGTACCTTAAATGTATCCCAGTAAAGTAAGTCACATTAAAACATAAAATAATTACGTTCCATTATGAAAGTTCTTATAGCCCTGCGTAACATGCATAGTTTCGCTTTCATTTTTAATGGACTTTCACAAATTGAAAAAAGTGATAATTTTTTTGCACCATACTGTTGTAGAATAATAATAATTCTTAAAACTGGGAGTTATGTCATTTTCCAAGAAAGTCAGATCATGAAGGTTAAGGTATCCCAAAATTTCACAGTGTGTCTTTTTGGGGATCATGTTACCTGAAGAATGGGTGTGCAGTGAACAGCACAATTTTATTTTACTTATTTGTATATTTATTTATTTATTTATTTTTGCATGACTGTGTTTAATACCTTGAAAATGTTGACAGGGCATACATTTGTGGACCATTTCATATATTGTAGCAATACGAAATAAGCAACTTAAAGAAATGATGTTTCGCTAATTTTATGGAATGATCATCTAGCAAAATGTGTTTCAAAGAGAGTTTATAAATATGACTGTATTTGTCAATATGAGACAATTCCAATATGCAATTCGAATGGCAATAAAACACTCAATATTTATTAAAACAAAAAACAACCGGTAAGCGCTTTCATTCACAAATAACTTTTTCAGATCTGGTTGGATTTATTACAATATTGAGTGTTTTATTATCATTCAAATTGCGTATTGGATTTATTACATTTACAGTTGGAACTGTGGAGATTTATTTGGAATATGAGACAATCGGTTACAAAAGGGACTACAAGTTCAAACATAATGGGTTTAGTTTTAACTAGAGTATCGGAAAGTATGATTTGAAAATTGAGCTTCCACTAGAATGATCTAACAACTGCTCTTTGACCATAACCTTTTAGTATTCACGAAGAAACAAAAAAGATTTAAAAAGTTTTTATTTATGTAATCTCAGTTATAACTTGCTAATGGAGAGCATAATTTATATGTGCTGGTCATCTTATCCTGCCTTAGACTCCATAGGCTATGGTTATAAGAATTTTGAAGACATTTTGTCCACTAAAGCATTAGTTACTGAACATGAAATTAAGGAAGGATTCCGTTATTCTGTATGGTGGAATAGAGAATTGGCAAAATTACTTAAGAAAAAAAGAAAGTATACTCTTTATATGAAATATCCCACCATTAAGAATAAAATAATCATTAATAGTCTATGTAGGACACTTAAGAATAATATAGGCAAGCAAAAATTAATATTGAAACTCATTTGCTAAATGACCCTTGTGTAAAAAACCTTTATGTAAACATGTTAATTCACTTAATAATGCTACTCTGTCTCTCTGTATAAGAATTAAAGATATATTAACATCAGATCGACAAATCATAGCAAATACCTTTAACAAATGTTTTGTTAATATTTGTACTAATGTTATCGATAAGTCTAAAATTCTATTTCAGTGTATGGTCAGTATTTCCGTTTTAATATAAACATGGTTCATAGGTTCATAGGATGATACTAGGCTATTGGCCCAGAGGCCCTTATAAGCCTAGCCAAGAATTTGGCCCATGTTCCCTCAAAGTCAGCACCTATTGCCCCTATCCAGCAGGGACACAGGTGAGATCCCAGGGGTATATTTTATGTTTCCCATCCAGTCGTTCAGGTTCCACTTAAAGAGGGCTGGAGTGGTGGTCTGCTTGACATGGAGAGGGAGTCTATTCCACAGATGGGGGAGTCTTTGGGACACAAATTTATCCTGCCAACAAGTTCTATTAATGTCACAGACCAGATTAAGGTCTTGCGAGCAGACTGTGCGAGTGGAGTTTGACTTACGGATATGCAGCAACTCCATCAAGGCTGGGTCTGAGAAGGCCTTGTATGCCAGACACAGGTCATCTCTGAGCAGTCTGCATGAGACTGAGTAGCGGGACAGGGATTTTAGCCTATCTGTATAGGATAGGTGTTTGAGACCCTGGATTTTCCTGGTCAGGGACTTCTGTGTTTTCTCCAGCTGCTGCATGTGCTTGGCAAGGTACATGCCAAAGGGAGAATTGTACTCGATAATGGGTCTGATAAGGGAGGAATAGAGGGATGTTATGACCTCCTTGTTCCTCGATGAAATACCCTTATTTATGTGGTGGGCCATGTAGAAAGCCTTCCGTACAGCGGTGGCAACGCTGTGGTCAAAAGTCCCTCACGACTGAGTGCATGCTTAGTACATTTTTATTAATGTGCTAATTAGTGCTGATGCCATTTTCCCCAAAGAAGAAAATGATGCATTTCTTGGCATTCAGTTTGAGGCCATGCTTCTGGCACCAGTTGTTAGTTTGGGTAAGGCCCTCTTGGAGGATGTTCCCATCACTAGGGGAATTTAAGACAGTGCCCAGCTTGCAGTCATCTACAAACTTGGTCAGCCATAGACCACGTTTTGGGTTGCACCTCAGAAAAGTATATCCCAAACAGTAAAGGCCACAAAACTGATCCTTGGGGTACACTGCTTATTACGAGTGTACGACTAGAGGTGGCTTCCTCTGTTTTGACTAAGTGGGTTCTATCAGTGAGCCAGTTAGCTACCCATCTGGTAATATATGGGTTGATGCCTAGCTGGGAGAGTTTGTCTAGTATGCCGGAGTGCGGAACAGTGTCAAAGGCTTTGGCTAGGTCAAGGTAGGTGGTGTGCACTATCTTCCCATCGTCCATGGCTTTGGTGACTGTTTCGAAGAAGTCGACCAAGTTTAGCAGGCACAATCTCCCTATGACAAAACCAAACTGTATGGAGTCAAGTGTTTGCAGGTTGCCAATGTCCTTGTTTATAAGGTCTGTGAGAATGCATTCCATGGCCAAAAGATTATCAAAGATGCATTGAATAAGTCAACATTAATGGGCCTATATATGATCCCTGGGTCTCTATTAGTTAACATTAAAAACATTATTACTCCAATATCACATAGCATATTTAACAGGCCTCTAGAAAATAATACTGTTCCTAAATCATGGAAACTTTCACACATTACTCCAATGTATAAAAAAGGAAAGAGACAAGAAATTAAAGAAATGCCCATCAGCTTCACTTCAGTAGTTGAAAATGTTTTGAAAGATGTGTGGTTGATTTAAGGAACAAAACCAGCACTAGTAGCATGATTACTGAAATTATGCAACATGTTTTTTAAAAGGAAGATCTACTTTAAGTAACTTAGCAATGAAGCATTTAGATACAAAATATGATAGCCTTATATTTAAGACTTGCTCCCTGTATAATATTTATTTATTTATTTATTTCCAGTTTGAAATAAATAAATATTATACAGGGAAGAGAATATACCTAGACTTCACCAAAGCCTTCAACTATTTACCATTCCTGTCCATTTTTAAAAGCCTAATTATATTGAATAGCAGCTGTTATATGATTAGATGGATAATGGAATGGCTACAGAACAGGAAGAAGTGTGTTAAATATTGGAATACAGTATCTGGTTATCTGCACATATTAGTGGGAGTTCCTTAGGGATCATTTTTACGAATTATACTATTTAATGCTGTCTTTTCAACCATACCAAGAAACAGAAATCTGTGGATCCATAAGTATGTGGATGAATGTAAGTTTGGATTTATTATATAAAACAATAAGACAGGTTTAAAATTTAGTTTAGACAAATGTAATATCACATATTTTAGTAAAAAACTGCAAAATAATTTAAGTATACTTAGATGAAGAACTTACTGAAGTTCACCAGTATAAAGGCTTGGCATTACTATAACTTTTGATTTTTTATTTAGGACTTGTAAATCAGATCAGTACAAAGGCTATGAAACTGATGGGCTATTTACTGACGAATTTAACCATCAGAGATTCAGATTGCTTGACTACTGTTTGTAAGACATATTTAAGATCACTCATAGAGCATACCAGTATGTTTTGTATCTACACTAAGAATCAGGTGAAAACTCTTGAGAGTGTTCACCGTAAAAGTTCTTATGACCTTACAGTGTAATAGGAGAGATATCAAACTGCAAAGATTAGGTATTTTTAAAAATACTGCAAGTTGTCTTGAAAACTAGTAACAGAGAAAAAGTAACTCGGGGAGACAGACCCTTCTTCTTAACTGGTATTGACTCACTTGAAGTTTAATGGGGTTTTGGATGCAGACATTTTCTAGGATTGACCCAGTGCAATACATTTAGAAAATATATAAATCATGGTGTTGAAACATTCTCTTTAGTTGGTACATGACAGAAGCACAAAATGGTGGTGACAGCAGACATGACTGCTCTGAAATATCATACAATGCTTTTAATTTTACACCTAACTTTAAATGACGTCTCTAATAAGAGTGACAGAAGTTTTCTTTTTAAAATTCAAAGAAGCCACTGAGTAAATATTCACATGGAAAAAACAATAATGTTAGCTTATTGCCAGCTGTACAAATTTGCATGATCCACTTTCAGCTGATTTGAATAACTGTAATCAGTCCATTTCTGAGTGTGCACTTTACTAAATAGTCTTCCTTTATTAATCTGCAGATTTCAAAGTCTGCTACATGGCTTTTATATACACACAAAGTTCATTTCACATGGCACTTTGATAAAAATTGCTCTCTAGTTTCATTTTTTGTGATTGGTAGGAATGGATTACATTTTTAAAATATGGAATATTTAAATTGTATGGAATCAATGCTGCTTCAGTCTTTGATATGCATCATGGGTGTTCTCAGCATCAACAATGCACTTTTATTGTTTTTCTTTCTGTAGTGCTTGTAGGGTTAGTTCTACTGGTAGCATACTTAAATATGCATGGAAATTATTTTTTAGCATGTATGCCCAGAGAACTAGGGTTGCAGTGTAGCTTTTTTATACTTTATGCAAAGCCAATGACACACATTGCATTACTTTGGCAGTGGTCCTGTGTGCAAACGATTCTTGTTGATTTTTATATGAGACACCTATCACCAAAGCTCCAATAGGTCAAAACTGGGGCAGGATGAACCTTTGGATTGATTTACTAAACCAGATGTATTTCAGTAATATTCACATTTTTATGCATCTTTCTTTTCATTGTGGAGGCCTGAAACACATTGAATTTTGATGATTACAGGTAAATCGCATAAATAGTGGCAATAATTGCTGATTTATAAATGATAGCTTCAAAATGTTTCAATTGTAGAGACTAGCTGCAGACATTTTCACGTCTATGACAGTTTTTGAATCTTTGAAGGAGTAGAAATGGCCATTGATACTTGCAATTAGAGTATGTTTCTGTCTCATTCACTTTGAAATCCTTTCTCTGTTGGGAGGAGCATCTCCAAAATACCATCACATGAGCTGCTTAATGTCTCTCTCTGAAATTTGACTGACTTCACCATAAAGACTCTTGGAAATACTAATATTAAACAAGAAGCTTTGGATGAAATAATATACTTTATACATTTTTGTAGCTCACTGTGACCATTTTTATATAACTGAAACCAATGAAGTGATTTATTTATTTTACATTTGTTGACCGGGATAGTCCGATTGGATTCATGTCCATTTTCAGCGGAGGCCCGGGGAGAAAAGCTCCAAGGTAAACAGGTACAATAAAAACAATGAAAATATATTGCAATTATGGTATTGAACAAGCAGACATAAGCAATCATGAATAGACAAGTTGAACAGGTTAGAGTTACTCCCGGGTGGTAGTCAATAGTTTGATTAACAGATTTATCACATTCATGATGTGAGTTAGCCAGGCTTGTTGCAGTGGCAAAGCCAGTTTAGTGCCAGATGTTGTTTGAGTTTAGTTTTAAATTGGCCTAGTGAGGAGAGCAAAGTAATATCAGCTGGAAGTGAGTTCCAGACTCTACCTGCAGAGTTTGCAAAGATGGAATCACCGGCTGCATTGTTAATTTTGATTGTCTGAATTAGTAGTCTGTTCGAGGATCAAAGCAGTCTGGGATTGTTATAGGGGGTGATAACATTTTTAAGTGCCGGTGTATTATCTGGATTATAGAGGATTTTATTAGCCATAATCAGAAGTTTATATTGGATTACACTGGGAAGTTCAAGCCACCCACACTGGTTAAGATTGATGCAGTGGAGTGTCCTAAAAGGCAGGCCAGTAGCAAACCTGGCAATGTGATTGTAACAGATTGACAGTCTAATAAGTACAGTCTTGTTTAGGTTAGAGAGAAGGGGGGAAGCATATAGAAGTGTTGAAAGTAGGTGAGTCCAAGATTTGTTTTCAAAACAGGGACTAATTTAAAAAGGCTTTTTGAAAAGAATAACAACAGGATTAGTTGTTACAGGGATCAAGGTATGAGAAAGTGTGGAAGATGCGGATGTTGTAAATATATTTCTGAAAAAGTTAAGGTGACTTTGAGTAACGAAGCAAATAATAGTGTATGGTTTAGTAAGGGTAATTGCACTACAAAAGGTATAGTATACCTGGCTTTGTGTCAGGGTTGCCCTAGTTTTTATGTTGGAAAATCAGAAAGGGCACCTAACAAACATATTTATGAGCACACCTATAACATTAGGAAAAATAATTTAAGTAATGCACTGTATAGACATCTACACATGGAACCAACCCACCCTGAGTTTCTTTTTGGTATCTTGGAACAAGTTCATGTAGACCCAAGGGGTGGGGATTGGAAGAATTGGCTTTGTTGTAGGGAGACTTACTGGCAATTAAAATTAAATGCAACTCAACCTCCAGGATTAAACAACCATTTTTCCATTAAACCTTATTTGGTTAGGAGGTCTGAGAAGTTTTGATGTATTTCTAATAAGTGGGTTGTTCTCAGTAAATCTTGTGGCATTTATATTGGGGGACAATTTTTAGTAATATGTGCATATGCTTATTTTTAGACAATTAGTTTTTTTAAAAGTTTTTTAAAAGTTTTTTATTTGAATTTGCACAGATGTTTATGAAGGGTTTTTATTACGTATTTTGTGAATATTTTATAATGCAAATGTATATAGTGTTTGTAAAACTTTAAATGTTTTGGCACACTGTTACATCTAGGAGAAGTTAAACAGAAGGGGCATTATGTGTTTTCTTTGTACTTGAAAAAGCCCTGCATTTGAGTCAGGGTGAAAGCACTTGTGGTGAATTTTGGATTAAAATAGACTATTTCACAACCATCTTCCTGTGTCGCCCGGACTGTTTTTGTTGGATTTTATTAGTTTTGTAGAGGGGTCAGGGGAGATTATTGTGCCATTATTTGCATTTATGGTAAGGGTAAAAGCAGCAGACCTTTGTGTTGGTGAGAATAACAGCATTTTATTTTTTTTTTGGGATTTAGTAACAATCGATGTTCAGAGAACCAGTTTTCTACAGTATTAAAGGTGGACTGAGCAGATCACAAATCTGTAGGAGAGGTAGCTGAGCAAATCAGGGTGGAGTCATCATTGTATTGGATACAGCTGACATTTGGGATGACAGTATACAAGTCATTAATAAAGATAGAAAACAGTAGGGGCCCTAATATGGAGCCTTGTGGTACTCCAAGGGCGTTGGGTAAAAGATTAAAAAGCTTGTTCTGCCAGAGATGATGTTTCTCTTCAGTCCCAGAATATATCTAAAAAACAGATAAATGCTGATGCAAATTCTTCTAATGTCCATGTAATGCAATTACTGTATTCTGCACAAAAGGCAGAGTGCTTATTTCAAAGAAAGTTTTACCAGCCAGAATGAAATGCTGACTTCCTTTTAAAAGGACATATTTAACAAAATGTCATAGTATATATGTGAAGCTTGGTTTTCACTAGTGTGCTACATGAAGAAAGTCATTATGATGAACTATTTGTGTTGTACAGCATGAAAAAAAATGACCTTAATAAAATGATTGTTTATAGCATTGCAAGAGGTTTTTCTCACTTAACTGAACTTTTTTGTAGGCTTTAACATTTTTCAGGTAAGGAAAGGTTATGAGTGTTGTGACAGCATCTATACACACCATGGGTGCCTTTTGCCCTGTTCCTGCTGACTATTGCACATCCTCTATAAGGCTCAGATTGGACATCGTCGATATGAAGGATATTTCCAGTGCATTATAGGAGTGAGCAATTAGGAGAAAGCCATCATCCAGGCAGCTAGCAGGATTCTTTACACTGCTGATCATACCCAGTCTTTCTACCTGCCTACCATAAGCATATACCTTCATCCCCTGCTCAGATAAGTCCAGCTTACCCTTCATACCATTTCATAACTAGTGGGGTTTGGCTTTATTGCCCTAAATTTGTCCATAAGAGACTTAAAAAGAAAAAAGTCATGGGCATTCAGAACTGCCATATAGCTGAAACACCTGATGCCCTTAAGGGGTCATTTGCATGTATCCTATGTGCCTCTAATACAAGAGGTTTAAGGATTCACACAGTGGAAACTCTAGCTTGGCTAGGTTTTTCTTGTAGTTTTTACTGATAGGGTTGTTAGGAATAGGAAGTTATTCAGATAAGGAACAGGCAGAAGGCAGTAAAATTATTCATAGCTGGAATGTTATTGTACCACACAACAAAAACACACTCAAACACACTCCATATACACAAAGCAAGGGGTAATCTGGAGCATCACTGTTTTATTTAACTGAATGCCTTTGGAAAATGAGAAGAAACAAATTCCCCAGTGAAAGCCATGTGGAGACAAGGAAAATAAACAAACTCTACAAAGCAGGAAAAAAAAACACAGGATGATGCCAGGACTTGTACTATCAATTAAAAGTCTGAACTCTAAATTAATATATGGTGGCAGGACAGAGATCATAATGCTTTCATTTTTAAATAAAGTTCTCAATGTGTGGTTTGGACAGTCATCAGAAGTTACCCAGACAGAATGAGAGTGATAGGTTTCAATTAAATTAGGGTAATGGGGACAGAAATATGTTGTGCTCATTACTCTCCTACTTGTGGTAGCGCTCATGGGTAGCAAAGATTATGGATGAATGTTGTGACAAAGAGAAATACTACCAACCCAGCTAGCTAGAATTTTATAAATAATTCTATGTCATTTGTGTATATTAATATGATTTATATAGAAAAGTAACAGAAGAAGATATTACCAGCCCAGCTATCTTGAATTTTGTAAATACGTATATGTCATTTGAGAATATTAATATGATTTATATAGAAGTGTGACAGAAGGAAATACTGCCAGTGTGATTTGTGAATGCCAACATGCTTCATGTAAGATGCTTGTGCTACAACAGTGTTACAACTTTATGTTATATACCGAGCTAAAATGTAACCACAGCATGCCCTGCTGGCTTAGAACAGAAATGTATATAAACTATTGTAATTGTGTAAATGTATATTGTTTAACAGTGAAAAATAGAACATAGAGGGTTAACATGCAAAACTTCAAGAAAATAGTTGAAATAAAATTGTTTTACAATTGTGCTATAAAAGTTATCTTTCAGTTTCTGTCAACAGGAGACAGGATGTCTACACTAGGAGACTCTCTGTGTTGTTTTAAGTGATTCATTGTTTTATGTCTTCCAGCAACTGCAAAGACCTGAGAGATATGTATTTTTCACAGGGAGATGTTAAAATGCTGATAGTTTCTGACAATGGTGATTTAATTTGGGAACTAAAGTCAGGTGACAAAAAGTGACGTCATCCAAGCTAAGCCAACAGTAATATTTGATATTAATTTAAGAACTCTCTGAGAGAGAGAGAGCGAGAGAGAGAGAGAGACCATTTTGTATTTTGTCTTTGACCTAACAAGATCAACCACTCACCTCTGCACTTGCCTTGCTGTAAGTAAGTTTCTAGGGCATAGTAATGTTTTTAGATTCAGATAGGAAGATAATGAAGTATAGCTTAAATGTTTTCATTATTTATTTGAGACTGTCCTGCAATGTTTTTAAATATTTCCTGTGATTTTGAACTCTGATGTTACTGTGATTATTTATTGAGTATTTCTTGTTCTTGTATTACTTATTATTAAATATATTTAAACCTTTCAATTGTGGCTGGTCTGTTTAGAGGTATTTAATAGAGTACTTGCATATCTATTTGGTGACACTGTACATGCCACTCCTAAATAGCCTGGTGCTTAATAGTAACATTACACAGCAGCACTGGACAATGTTTGTTAAGGGCCTTAAAGTAGCTGATGAAGAGTGGCTGGTGGCAGTCGGAACTACCTTATAGTCTGTGCAGAAGGGGGCATAGCTAGTAAACCTGTGCCAGCCTTTCCCTGGAGTGTGTGTGTGTGTGTGTGTGTGTGTGTGTGTGTGTGTGTGTGTGTGTGTGTGTGTGTGTGTGTGTGAGAGCTACTTGAGCAAGGACACAAAGCACTGGTTGGGCAAAGAGGGTGCTGGAGGTCTAGGCGCAACCACTTGGCTGAGATCTTAACCCTATAGCTGTACCAGTGGGGACTCTTATTGAGGATCTAGAGAAAGAGGGAGAAACTGGCCTCAGACTGTGATCTATGTGTGCTCTTAAGGGAAACTGTGCTTTACTGTGTGTGTACTTGTCATCTTGCCAGTGTGTACATTCCCCACTGTTGTCAGTGGTGAGGATTGAGGCTCCTTGATTACTGGGCCAGTGCTGGGGTGTCACAAATGTAATGAGACCAGGCTACAAGCGTACCTCTCAACTTGATTGCTCAAGAATTCTGGAAAAATACAAATTAATGGGGGAGCAAAGGCCCAAAATCAGGGACAATGTTTGAATATTGCTCTAATTCACATAAAAATGTAATACAATTTCAGGTTTCACATCAGCATGCATTTTCCCAAAAATCACATGCATGAAACTCTAATGTCTGGCATTATTGACTAACTGACTGTAATGTTTAGTAATTTACCAGAAAGTTAAATATTTTATTGGGGAGAGGGTAAAAATGTGAGGTAAAATCAGGAACCATCTGCAAAGTTCTAATGAGGTGATATTATAGCTATCAGTGATAACTTAATAACTAGTTTATTGGTTGGAAATATCTGAGAGCAATAAATGGCACTAGAAAAGGTAAAATAAGTGGTTATTATGTGTTCTTAGAAATCCAGGATGAAAGCTATAGCATTTAATGTCTAGAAAGAGAATTAAGTGATTAGGCCGAGGAAGAAGGTACATCATTCTGAAACTTAGAGTCCACTGGGAGTGACTGAAAAGATGAGGTGATGGAGAAGGGGAAGGGGTGGAAAATATGGTGCCTTCATGGGTTAACTGGTTTGCTGTCTATGACAAACTGAGCAGTTCAGTAATCTGGAAGGTTCTTGTACCCTCTCAAGATGGAGAGGAGTCAGTTGATGTTATTATAGCATTTAGTAGAGTTGTCCCAGACACAGCTGACAGGACAGAGGGCACAGCAGACCTAGGGCCCAGCAGAGATGTGAATATGATAGAATCACCTAAGCGGAGCTGAAGAATATTGCTGTGGATAGGGAGGTCTGGTCTAATTTGCTCAGTGTTCTACCGCTAATACCCTCATCAGGATAAGTAGTTTAGAAAATGAATGGAATGATGGATGAGCTGGATGAAGGATAAAGGAATTAGCCTGCTTTTTCCTGGGTCATGGCTGAAAAAGGTGTGTGGACCAGTTCATTCACTCATTTACCAAATGAAACAGACAAAGAAACAGACAAAGAAGGAAAGAGAAAGAGGCAGACATTAGAAGCATGACAGAGCAGTTACTGTAACTCTGAGGTACCTTGAAAATATGGGAAGATAGTAGAATTTAGAAAAAGTTAATCAAAAACTTGGGTATTGAAAGTGTCTTAAGTGGAACAGGTGCATATAAACGTGGCAATATTTTGAAGGAAGTCTAATAGATAATGTGAATACTCCTGTGAAACACTTGGAACTATCAAGTGTTGCATACAGGATGTTATGCAAAATGTATAGTCTTTATGGTACGTTTCCCATTATCCACCTCTGTAACAAATTTCTGATGGAATGCAGTATTATCTGCAGGGTGTAAATATACAAGCACATGCAGAGGCAAACACACACAAACACACACACACACACACACACACACACACACACACACACACACACACGCGCACACACACGCACACACACACACACACACACACACACACACACACACACACACACACACACACACACACACACACACACAAAGCACAAATATAGGCAATGAGAAAGATCAGTAATTCTCTTACAATGTGTCTTTGAGAGGTGAAAGAAAGCAGGCACCAAATCAAATGAAATCAGCAAAGGGAGACCACATAGACTCCTGAGAGAAGTTACCCCAACCAAGAAGTGAACTGTATAAATCAGGTATTAGAGAATGAATGAAGAAAGGTGAGGTGCTGTAAAACTCTACAACATGTATTGCCTTTAGACATTTGTCCAATGTTGTGGCTAAGTTACGTTTCCTATAAAAATAAACTGCATTTTTTCAACTGTACATTATCATCATTCTCCAGATGATATGCAATCGACTCCCTGCAACTAAACACTGTCTACTATCCTAATCATGTTTTAGCAAACATCTAGCAGTTCTAGCCTCCCAGTCCAGTGCGCATTTCAGCTAGAGGACTCACATTTTATTTACATGCTTGAAAATAAGGCTGAAATTTATTTCTTCATCCCTTTATCTTGTGATAAAATGCTAGATATTGTTTTCAGAAACACATTTTCAGCATGTAGACAAGAACAATTATATGTTAAATGTATCTAGTCCTTGTGTTTCTGAAGTTAGGGTTACCTACACATTTTATTTATTTTATCTATCAGAAACAGAGCTTCTAATGTGAAGTTGTTCACATTAAAACAAAGTAAAACCAAGTAGAATCTAGCTGCCTAAGCAATTAAATGTTAATGTCTAATTATAAAATAATTTGCTCAAATGTGTGTGGTCTGGACATAGGATGCTAAAACTATGGTATGTATATGAATAGCACTGTCCTCCTAAATAAATTAACCCCACACCCCGACAGGGCAGTACATGACTCTACCATGGATAGACTGAATAATACACATTTGTAATTTAGATTGAATTTCATTATGACTCTACTTGTAGCAATTTGTGCAAAATTCTGCCACTGTGTAACAACTTTTTACATGCTTTTTCAGAAGTGCACTGTTAAAAAGTTGCTTCGTTGTTACACGTTTCAAGTGATGCTTATAGCTAACATCCTTAACATTTTACCACCTCTTGTAAACTAAGGATTGAATGAGTTATTGATCAGAAATAATTACACTATAGAATGACTTGTCAAGAGAGTACTTATCAAGTCCTGATTATCAGTAGACCTTCCACAAATAAAAGCCAGATACTAACAGACAAGTCAAAATGAAGAAAAATGACAATGTCTATTTGCAGGGTCTATATTAGATTATCAAAAACTGAAGTCAGCAAACACCTGTTTGCTGATCACTAAACAGCAAACTGTCATTTCCGCGAATGGCCACTACAGCAAATGTTTTCCTAGGGAGAAAAATGGCTTGGCCATCATCTTGAATTTGCCCTTTTTCCCGATCTCGGAGTTGGTATATTTAGTCAAGGGAGTGTGGGGGGGGGGTGAAGCCCCCACTTTGACAGGTTTTGAATACTGTCACATTTCTGGTTGGCCAAGCAATTTTCTTCCCCTAGGAAAAAAATGTGCTGTAGTAGCCATTCACAGAAATGACAGTTGGCTGTTTAATGGTTGGCAAACTGGCATTTGCTGACTTGGGATTTCAGTGTCATAATATAGATCCCTATTTGGACACACACACACACACACACACACACACACACATATATATATATATATATATATATATATATATATATTTAAGTTTGATGACCAGGGAAGTCCACTGGACCAAGAATAGCCCGTTTTCAGTGGAGGCCCAGGGAGAAAAACTTCACAATAATTGCAAGTTACATTTCATATGTTACAAAAGGACATAGTTCATACGGCTAATTAAACTTTTACAGATAAGCTCCATGAAACTTGCAATTGGCTTGTCACAGTGTTACAAAAATGAAAAGACGTAATTCAATACAGAAATTTCAACATTTACATACAGTGAATACTTTTGTTATAAACTCAATTGTAGGTTTAACATTTCAAAATATATAACCACTAGCCATTAGTAGATTAGGAAAATATTATGCATGGAGAGAGTAATAGTATATTTGAGCTTGGAGAGTATAGTACAATAGATACTAGAGAGAAAATTAGTTTTTAGTAGGGGAAGGATTGTTTTGGGTGGGATGAAGCATTAATAGAGGTAGTTGGATGAGCCAGTGCAAGATAGAATGAGGGGGGGGGGGGTTAAGTTGGAAGGTGACAAAGGCATTCCCATTTGGAAGAAATATGAGAGAGTAGCTGAGATTTGAAATTTGTTTGGTTAGGTAGGTTGCATAGGTGTGTGGGGAGACAGGTCCACTGTTTAGCTAAGGAGTGGGACAGCAGTAGATGGCCAGGAGGTCGTGCAGGTGTGTGGACCTGAAGGAGATTTTGGTTTTTGGATCTGAGTGAGCAGTTGGAAATGTAAGGTTTCAATGAAGTAGCAAGAGCTGGGCAGTTGGCAAGTTTAAAGATGAGCTTGTGGGCAATGGTGAGTTGTAGGTAACTGAGCTAGTTGGGTAGTTCAAGCCAGTTGAGGGTGAGGAGGGAGTGGCAGTGGTGGGATGAGTTTTTGAATTGGTTGCAAATTTGGAGATCTTGTGGTAGCAGGATTCAAGTCTGGACCGAAGGCTAAGATGGAGATTGGTGAAAATGCACCATACATAATGGAGGGGAGTAGGAAGGTGGATGCAAGAGTTTGATGGGTAGAGGGGCTTAGGAAGCGGTTGTGCCTGTAGAGGAGACCTAACTTTTGGTGGGTTTTCTTGATTGCGGAGTGGATGTGGGTGTCAAAATTTAGTTCTTCATCAATGGTGATGCCAAGAAGCTTGGTGTTGGGAACAATTTCAAGGAGGGTGTTGTTTTGGCTCTGTGTGGTGAATGTGGATTTGTCAATGGAGTTTTTGTTAGGGGAAAAAATATTAGTTTGGTTTTATTTGCATTTAGTGCCAGATGGTTAGACCGCATCCAAGTTTCTGTTTTGGAGAAGGCTAGTTGGGTTTTTGTTAGGAGCCCAGAGGGGGAGAAGGCTGAGCAGATGATTGTTGAGTCATCTGCATATTGGATGGTAGATGAATCTGGGATGGATTGGTGAAAGTTGTTAATGAATAGATTGAAGAGAAGAGGCCAAGAACAGAACCCTGTGGGATGCCTGTGGGTGTGAGAAGGAAGGGGGAGAATGAAGTTTTCCATTGGACAGCTTGTTGGCGGTCGGACAAGTAGCGGGAAAAACCAGGCAATGGTGGTGGGAGAGAGGTGTAGGGTGGAAAGCTGGGATATAAGTAGGGTGTGTGAGATGGTGTCAAAGGCCTTTGACAGATCTAGGAATAGTGTGGATACAAACTTGCCTGAGTCACATTCGAGGTTTATGGTTTCAAGAAAGGAAAGAAGGGCAATCATGGTGCTGTGGCCAGGGTGGAAGCAGTGTTGAGTAGGGGAGAGGAGATTGGTTAGTGTTAGGTGTGCCATGAGTTGTGCTTGTATTGTTTTCTTTAGTATTTTAGAAAGAGGGGAAAGGATGGCAATAGGCCTGAAGTTGGTGGTATCAGTATTTTTGCCACATTTGTGGAGGGGGATGATTTAAGCATGGCACCAGATAGAAAGAATATATGATTCTTATATGGATCTATTTATAAGAATAGAGATGGGATAGGTAATGCTGTCTGCAGATTGTATGAGGAAGGTGGGTGAAAGGCTGTTGGGTGCATTGTGACAGGGTTTGAGTTTGAGGAGAAGTCTGTTTTATACTGCTTGTGGTGATGGGCTTGAGGCAGAAGGATGTGGGGGAAGGTTGATGATTGGGGTGGTGTTTGGGGCAGGAGGGGGTGGTAGTGGTGAGGGGGGTGGGAAGGAGGCTGACAGTTTAGCTATGCAGTCGATGAAGAATGAGTTGAACTGGCTGGCTCTTTCAAGGTTGGAGAGGTTGGGGTCTGGGCAGGGGTTTTCTTTGTTGCCAGGATGCAACATGGATGAGATGGAGTCCCAGAATTTTTGGGGATTTGTTGAGTGCAAGGACTAGAGTTTGGAGTAGTGGGCTTTGCGGTCCTTAATTATTATTTTTTTTTGCGGAGTTTCGTAGTTGCTTATACTCTAGGAGGGTGTTAGGGATTTTATGTTTTTGATATTGTTTCTATTTTTTGTCCCTTTGGTGCAAGACTAGTTTAGTATCGTTTGATAACCATGGGCAGGGATTGTTTTTGATGCGTTTAGTTCAAGGGGGGGCTTGCTGATTGATAAGTGTTAGGAATGAGTGGTTAAAGTAGGAAACAGCATCATCTAGAGGAAGGGTTTTTAGAGAGGACCAGTCAGTATGCTTTAAGCATTCAGAGAAAGTTAGAGGGTTGAAAGAGGAAAGGTTGCAGGCTTGGATGTAGTGGTGTTGTTTATGCAGTGGAGATGGTTGGCGAAGGCTGGTAGGTGATCACTGAGAGGATCAGGTAATATTCCGGCTTGGTGATAAGGTTTGGGTGAGTTGTTAGGATTCAATCAATGATTGTACCAGAGGTATAATCTTTATTTGGTCTGGTTGGAGATTGTATTAGTTGGGAGAAGTTGTACCGGTTGACTGTGTGGGATGGGGCTTCAGAGTTAATAGTATTCCAGTTGATGTTGGTATCACCAAGTATATAGGTTTTATTTTTATATTGGAGGAGAACCAGGACAGGATGTTTTCAAGAGTTTTGATATTATCACCAGGAGGAATATAGATGGCAATGATATATAAGGACTTGTGGTTGTTTATTTTTAGTAAACCTATTATAATTTCAGCATTGGCAAAGGTTGGTATTTTATTGGAGTAAGGAGTTATGGTATGGGAGGTGGGGTAGATTATTGTTACTCCACCTCCTTTTTTGTGGGTACTTTCATTTGCAAATTATTTGGAAACCCGATGGTAAGATTTCACTATCTTTTATATAGGTTTTCGGCCAGGTTTCAGAAACAGCAGTAATGTCTGGTGGTTATGGGAGAGGCAGGCATGGAAGTTAAGGATTTTTTTTTTTAGGCTTTGTGCATTAAGTGTTGTAAGGCGAATGGACTTTGAGTTTGTGGGTTGAGTGGATGGTTTGGTGAGATTGATGTTAGAGATGGGTCCGGGGTTGGAGTGGATGTCGCCGGCTAGTGAGAGAGAGATGTAGTGGAGTAGAAGAGTGAGGCAGTGTGTTGGGCAAGGGTAGCTTGGATTGTGTGAGAGTAGTGATTTTCTGGTACAAAATTTAAGAGGGGAGTATGGGGGGGTTGGGTTGGGAGCAGTTTTGGTTTGAACGAATAGATTGGGTTAGAGGTAAAGAGTACACGTGAGATGGATATGTAGGATGGGAAGTGAGGTTGATGGTAAGATGTAGTGGAGTGTGTGTGAGAGTTATGACAAGGGTTGGGAGAAATGTGAGATAGGTAAGATAAGAGAGAGATTAGTAGAGCAAATGGGGTTATAGGGAGAGATGTTATGTAGAGCATTGTAGGAGGGGTAGATGTTTGGGGTGATGTAGATCTACAGGTGGGTGGGCTTTGGCTTAGGTGTGTTGTGATTGGTGATGTGTTGGGTGGGGAGGAGTCAAAGGATATATAAATGTACAGGTAGATGGGGTGGGTGTGATTTGGGGGCAGGGTAGGGGAGCAGAGTGAACCAGAAGGGTAAACAGAGTGGATTACATCTTCCGGAAGGTGCAGCAGTCACCAAACAAAATATATATATGTGTGTGTGTGTGTGTGTGTGTGTGTGTGTGTGTGTGTGTGTGTGTGTGCCTGCCTGTGTGTGTGTGTGTGCGTGCAGAAACACTCACACACACACACACACACACACACACACATATATATATATATATATATATATATATATATATATATATATATATATAAACAAAATCTTAGAAAAAAGACTGCACCAGCATTTGTGCTTGGGTCCTCCTGTACGCTCAAGCAATATTAATACATGCTTGAAAAGAAGTCAGAAATATATTTCTTCATAAATAACTACAATATAATTCAATTCCTATTTCATAGATAGTATGACATCCCGAACTGAGGGTTCCCCAGCATCTAATCCCAACCATGCCCAACAGCCATGCATTACCATATCCACTTCATGGTAAAACTTTACCCACATCCTACATAAAACTACTCTTCAACAGACTCAAACCATGCTCTACTTCAGTTGATGATCTTTTAAGTGAGTACCTTAAATTAGCAGGCAATAGCATTGCATATCCTTTCTCAATCATTATGAATATGTCAGTCCAGGAATCCCATACTCTCTCTTTGGAAAACAAATCACACATTATCCTTCTACACAAAGGAGGACATTCGACAGACATCACTACATTTAGACATATAGCAATCTTATCCTCTTCAAAGTACCTGAAAAATGTATTCAAAAACAATTGGTAAACTATCTTCTGAACTCTTAT
The DNA here is from genome assembly GCF_019279795.1 of Protopterus annectens. NCBI lineage: Eukaryota > Metazoa > Chordata > Ceratodontiformes > Protopteridae > Protopterus > Protopterus annectens. Next base: position 280,327,186 of record NC_056732.1, on the reverse strand, counting down.
CCCCTACATAATACAGCTTTGATCTTTCTAATAGTACTAGCACAGTATGTCTAACCTTTATAGATACTGTCAGTAAAGCTAGAGATAATGTAAAACTAGTCTGCTCCTTATTGCTAGATGCATCTAATGCCTTCAACACTTGTCACAGCAAACTTCCACTTCAAATGACCACACTAGGTCTCTCAGCCCACCCTTTTATTTAAAAGCTGATGTCCAATGGGTATTGGTTAATAAAATCGCACTCCACCCTCTCTCCATATTGACCAGTTACCACAAGACTCGGTCCCTGGTTCCCTCCTCTTTAACATTCTCACCAACATCTTCCACACATCACACTTATATGCACATCACACAACCTGACACGTTTCAAAAATATTTACTCAGATAGCTTTAACAACCACTGAAATATTGCTTTTTAACTCACAACAATTGCTCAACCCCCTCACCCAAAGGAAAAAAAAAAAAAAAAAAATATATATATATATATATTTTTTTTTTTTTTTTTCCCCCAAATCCCACTGTCTGTCATGAAAAAAAAACAAATTTTAAAATCCTTTTACTTAACAAGACAACTTTTGAAGTCGCTTCACATAGAAAATCATTAGGGGTGGTAATGGATTATAATCTTTAATTCAACCTGCTTATACAAAATTGCATAAAAAAACAAACAAAAAAACTAACCTAAAGCCACCAAAGGACATTGTCCTGTCATCCTTTTTCAAAGAATAATGCCTTCAGTTATGACTATGAGGTAATGCAGTAGAGAGAAATTGTCAATCTAGCAATCTCATCAAAAGTCATTTGTGATGAAGACACCATGATTCTTTAATTAATCCACTTTGTAGAGCTGTTACCTTCTCACATACATTCAGAAATACTATATTTTACCAGGGCAGAATGATGACCTCTGATGTGAAGATGCTTTTTTTATCTCATCTACTTTATAAGAGTAATAGGATGCATTATCCGCAGACAATAAATACGCAGTTATCACATCCTCATGCTGGTTGGCCAGCACATCTTGGCTGTACCTTGCTATCTTGTTCATGATAATTATTATTGAGAGGAAGAAAGACCACACACAGAGTCCTCTGCCTACTTAAATACACTTAAATTAATCCCAAGAATGTTGACAGAATTCCCTTTGCATTAATAGTTTAAAGCCTCCCATTATACATTTTGTGGTAAACCATCATATGCCCACTCACAGCTGACAAAACACATACAGATTCTACAGGCAAAATCTCAGAAGCCTCCAATATCTTTAAAAGGAGAGGGAGTCAATCCATTGCTCCCCAGCCCGCATGGACTCTGCATTGTTCCTTCCAAGTCAAAAGTACAAGTCTCAGATGAGGTCTGGTTTTTATTACCAGGGAGGCTGAAAAATGTGGTTATTATGAGGGTAAAACACTCTTCTTTATTGAGACTGGGAACTAAGTCCCCGTTTTTAGAGGCACTCACTCTGTCCACACAAGATCAAATGACTTAGCATCAAAACTCTGCATAGAGCTATAGTTTGGATTCACTACCTAAAATAAACAACATGGCAGCCAGGGCAATGCAAATCAAATGGAAGCCAGGATTGGATTATAAAGGTTTAGAAGCAGAGAATGTAAATTTATTCTTGCTTTTTTCCATGATCATTGTTAGAAAAGAAAGTAGAGCTCATGTGGCAGGTTGGAGTGCACAAGCTAAATATAGTTAGTCTTACCTCTACACTCAGAAATGGTTCTGGAACTAAACTTGTAGAGCAGATGTTACCCCTACAATCAACAATGGCCTTAAAACTGCACAGATTAGCTGTTGAGTTTCTCCCAACTTTTGAGATTTTTGTCAGGAGAGGCTCTAGTGGGTATTTGGATATTTGTAAGCACCTTATGTGTGCAGTGGAATTTTGCTACTAGAAGAGAGACACATGTCATTGACTGTGGACTGCAGAAAGAAAAAAAATGTCTATTTACCTAGCAGCTATTCAAAGTATTCAACCTTCTTGGAGACCATTGGAGAGGTGCTTGGTAGGTTATTGTTTACCGGTTCACTAGATCTACTATGAAATTTAATCACCCATGTTTGGGAATGACTGATATCCCTAGAGTGATGTGAGAGGGACAGCTGAACCTAAAAGAAGAATTCTTATTAGACTTATTTGCTTACTGAAGATTATCTATAACAAATGTTATGTTCAAGCACAAGGCAGCTCATAAGATAACTTGGCATTAGAGCACCTTGGGACAGAGGTCAATGATAGATTATGTAATGAAGTCATCAGACCATAGGCTGTATATTCTAGAAAGTTGGGTAAGGAGAGGTGCTGAACTCTCAGCTGATCAGCATTTAATTCTTAGTTTGGTTAGGTGGCCAGTGTGGTAAATGCGTAGGCCTGAGAAACCTAACCTCTGTCGTGGGGGTGTCCAGCATATGTCTTGTAGATGAACCTGTGCAGATAAGATCAGGTTCAACTTCAAAAAGTGCTTTTTCTATATTATGGTGGAAGTTTGGATATGGGGTCCAATTGGATCTTGTTAAAGACATCAGCAGCTAGTTGGTAGTAACAGACTGTGGTATAAAGGTTGTAGGTACTCATCATTAATTGAAGCTCTAAGACCCCTCACAGGAAACTATCAGTAAGAAAAGATATCAAACTATAGAACCAGACCTTCTACATAGTACTATGGGGTGTGGGTTCCAGATTTGACTGTTAAATACCAAAATGTCAGAATGACAGCAGCTTTGACAACTGTTGAAATATAGGCATGGGTATGGAAAGAGATTGCTACCACCATATAGAATAACTTTTGGCCACAAAGAAGTTATAACAAAATTCTCGTGACACAGGAGGGGGATGGGAACCACTGTCCTCATCCGGGGACACAGTCATTAAGTCCTGAACCCCAGCTCAACTGCACTGCTTTGAATAGGCAATGTCAGAACAATAGTGGAACTGAGTCTGTTGTTGTATAAATAAACATTTCCAGGGTGACAAAGCTGTGGGATTGATGAGATCTTGCCAGAAATTTTAAAGATGTTGGATATTTCTGGGGTGTCATAGTTAACATGCATTTTAATTCTGAAACCACACAAAAGACCAGTGAAAACAGCTCTACTTTCCAAAATAAGAATTTAATAAAAACCTTTTAGTTGTCTCTCCTCTCCTAGTGCCTCGGCTGCAAGCCTTTACAGATGCATTTTAAGTTCGAGAGGTTCGTAGGTTCTTATGAGGCAGGTTGCCTGGGTGACCATATAGAGCCTTATCAACAAAGCTGTGAGTTTGGTGGGTGTATTTACCACACTGCTCAATGACAGCCATGTTGCTGCTTATCCTGCAAGTAAATTAGTCGATGTCCATCCAATTGTTATGACAGATCTTGTAAAAAAAAAGTCAACGTGTTAAAATGCTTAAGATTTATGGGGAACTTCCATAGGTAATGCATTCTTTAGGTGGTAAACCTTTCTCTCCTAGAAGTCTCTTTTTATGTTGTGATGAAGCCTGAGGTTTTTTTTGTTTATTTATTTTTTTTTGTTTATTTGTGATTGTTTCTACTATTGCCAGTATTTCTCAGATGGAAAATGTCTAATACAGGACAAATAATAACCTGGAATATGAGGTATACATCACCACTTAGGAGGTGGTAGGGAATAGAAATGAATATGAAGATGTTTATTCTCCCTGGATAACAAAGATAACTTATTGCTCTGATTTTCACATAAATATTTTGTGATTTTTGTTGTTGGCCAAGATGTTTGGAGTGGTACATCACAAACAATGCATTACATCCAATGGTTGGCTTGATTTGAAAAGAATAGTGGGGGTACTATTGCATTTTTGGACCTGGATAATATACCCATGGCAATTAAGTGGCATGGTTGAAGGTTTCCTAATGGTAACTGACCCATAATGGTTGAGGGACAGTTTGTTGTTGATGAAGGTACCTAGGTATGTAATGAAAGTGTTAATTTTAGGTAAGGTCCCATTTATGTTGTAACCTGAAGGAGAAGCTTGTTTCCCAAAGCCAACTATACTACCTACTTTGGTATTAAGCTTAAGGTCATGGTTGGTATACCAAGTGCCATTTCTGTCAAGGCTTTCTTGGAGATTTGAGTGTCCATGGAGAAGTCTATAATAGCATTAGCAAAACTTGATTAGCCATAAACCACTGACTTCTCCTTTCACATCATAGAAGAAGTTGAAGAGGAAGAAACCAAAGAGAGACCCCATTAGAGATATATCTTTTAGATGAGAGGATTCCACCAACTCTTATTTGGTGTATGTGATCTGAGAGCCGGTTTGCTATCCAGTGAGTGACATTGGGGATTATGTATACACTACTACGTTGTAAATAATGCTAGCATGGTGATCATATTAAATTCTTTAGAAAAGTCCAGACAAGCAATAAAATTACAGTAGCCTAGGTCAATGGTATCTGCTACATTTTCAATTCAATAAATCTGATCAATAAGATAGGATCCACCGTTTCCTTAGCCAGACGGATTGGGATTGTTTGTGCGATGTGATGTGATTGTGGTTGTTGATGATGATGAACAAGAGCGTGTCAATGGCAGCTGCAGTGCACACATTCTTGTTATACATGGCCACCACCACATCACTTTACGTGGGAGTGCAACGTCAAGATAAGCATGTTTTGCCTGGGCACAAGATAGACTAGATCTTATCATGTGCCAAACTCGGGTCTATATTATATTTTCGAAAGTTTCAAACATCAAACACCATATGGTTGACACCATATGAGCGATGTTTGAAATTTCGAAAATGTAATAAAAAAATAAAAATAAAAAACTATACTTACCTAAAAGCTGTAGGCAGGGGGCAAGTCCACCTGCATCCCCCCATGTGGGGGTCTGTGCCCTCCACACCCCAGCTACATAAATATTCCTACTCCGAGATTGTATTGCATTGAAGTAAAGGAAAAATATTCCCTACGGCGATTTCTGTGTTACGCGTATGATGTTTCAACGTTTCGACCAATCAGGTTTGCTCAATACGCATTCGCCGTTTACAGTTTTCGATCATGTGATAGGAACCCGCCAAACTCTACCTCCCCAACATCCTCTTCCTTTAGCACTCTTGCTTTCAAGTCACTGTATCTTAGAGAAACGGCATTTCAGACAAAGAGTAGTGTCTAGTAAGCAGTGTAATACATCTCTCAGACTTGTGATGAGGTGGACCAAACTCAGAATATGCACAAGTCACTAATGTGTGTACATGACAAACCTCTATAAAATAACAAACAAAAAATAAAAATGAGAACTCAGTCAATATACTTAAAAGAAGTATGATTCTAGGTTGACAATGTAGAAATAACCCCCTTTTATCACCAGTAAGCTTGCAATAATTCATTTGACTTTGTTAGCCATGATAAGGCTTCCAAGCACTTTAATTTTGGTATGGGTCATTCATGACAACCCCACTCCCACCACCTTACAACCTCCTGTCAGGTTTGTGGGGACTCACAATTATCCATGACTCCTGATTCTTTCCCCTGTAAGGGTAGGATTTGAACAGTGGGGTCTTGAGGCTGACACACTGTGTGGACACTTTGTTGTCTTTAAATACCCACTGCAAGTATTCCCCCATATCATTGGCACAAGACATATTCCTGCACAAAGCCACCAAAGGACACACCAACGGACATTGTCCTGTCACCCTTTTTCAAAACACAGTTCCTTCAGCTATGGCTATGGGGTGATGCACTAGCAAGAAACCATTTACTTACCATCCAGAAAACTGTGAGTTGGCACAGGCTACTTTTGTCCTTCTTTCTGTCCTTACTGAATGTCCAAAAGTAGCACACAAATGCCTTAGCATGAATAGTACATTTCTGACAAATTTTATTCTTAACATTACTTTTAAAAGTTCATTTAGTTGCTTGTTTCGTAGTCTATTACAAATTTATATGGCAATGTACATATTGCTACAGTGTTAATAAACTCCAGGATCCTAACTGGTCACCTCCCTTCCTACGTGACACTAGAACAATAAACTATCCTATTACCACTGCCAAGGAGCTTCAACTTCATTCAATTTCCAGCTAGTAAAACTAACAGAAGTCTAGCATTAGCACCGATTTCAAAAGGATTTTTCTGTGTAGTTCATTTATTTACTTTTTATTTGTTGTCACAGAGTCCCTCAGTCTCACCATATGGTGATGATATTTCAAAAAGACATCTCAATGCTTTATAATAACAGTCCTTAAGAAGAAATTACTTGTTATGGAGGAGTATTACAAGTACCTCTTAAAATAGTCTATTTTGTTTGTAGAAGCAAACTTCAATTAACAGTGAAAAAGATGTCTTTAAACTGAAAATATATGTGCACATGCTTTTATTAGGAGTTTGAGAATAACAATTAAATACTTTACATTTCCTTCATCTTTGGTCATCTGACTGTCCTCAAGAAGGATTTGTCACATTATTCTGGAAGTAAGAAAAATAAACAACTTAGGAAACACACACACACACACACACACACACACACACACACACACACACACACACACACACACACACACAATCACACATTCCAGAGCATGTGCACAAGAAGTCCATTGGTCAGACATGTCCAATGACCTTTCAGATCAAAAGGTCAACAGTATCACAAAGTGCTGCTATGTAACACATTTTTAATAAGGTAAGAAATATATTTTTAATCAGGTCTAGTTTATAATAATAACAATCACCACTATGTCTAATTGATCATGGTATTTTTTCAAGCCCCATCAAGATTTACTCATGAGGGCTTCACCTGTTAGAGCAAACTATTCTGTTCCTTTGCAAACTGGTATGACTGATTTTCTAAAAGTAATTATGAACTACAGCAAATATATTTAAATGGCCAACAACATACCCTACATGTTTTATTAGTTTGTTTATCAAAGCAGCACATAAATGGCATAGCATGAACATTATATTTCTGACAAATAGTATCATTAACATTACTTATAAAGGTTTTTTACTTCCTTTTTGTAGTCAATCACAAAATTATATAGAAATGTATATGCTGTTACAGTGCTAATAATATCGGTCTTCTGGAATAAATACAAGGACACCAGTACGAGGGTATAGAAAGCAATTATAACTTCACACTGAGGAATATATAAAAATATCTCCCAAGTGTTTTTGGAGTGCATTAACCTACAAAGTACTCAAACAATATCTAATGTATAACCTAGCAATTATTTCAGTTGTATTTTCCATCCATAAACAGCCTCTCATAAATAAGGTCTGGATCAATATCGATTAGCTTGCAAGTAGGGAGAAAAATGAACAGCTAAACAGATGCAACATTTCCTTCATTCATCATTAATGAATTTTTCTAATTGATCATCAGACTGAAGCAGTCCAATTTGCTAATGACCTTGAGTGTAAGCACAGACTATAATAATTATTTGAGTATCAAAACCAGAAAATCCATTGATCATGCTTTATTGGTAATATAAAATATAATCTGCTTCCAGTTTGTTACAGTACATGTTTAGTGTTAGTTGCTCTCGTTAAAAGTTCTGTCTAACATAAAACTTCATAAAAATAACAGTAGTCACATATAAAGATTAAGAAAAAGTTGAACAGAAAACCTTTTTGTGAAATCTCACAAGAGAACAAATAATCATTATGCTCATTTAAACTATGTTAGATAAATTTTCCTGTTATTTATTGAATAAACTTGTATCCAGTTTAAGCAGGAGTGCTACATAAAGTGCAAATTTTAAGCAGCACGCCCTGGTGTATATTACAGAAGATCAGAAGCATAACATTCCAGCCTTCTGTTTAAATATTAAAATATGCACAATGCTGCACCCTGATTTAAGTAGGTCAGGGATAAGATGTGCCTGTCTTCAGCTGTTGCATGTGCTTTGCATACTGAAGTTATTATGCAGAGGAGCTGTACATTTTTCTGCATTATTTCATACCTTGCTGGTTTAACATTTATAAATATTAGTCTTTCTCTCAGTAAACATTAGTAAGTACAATGTGTTTTCCTTATTTTGTAATAAAGCAGGATATTTGTGCCATATAGCAGAGACATTACAGATGCTATTAAAAATTGAATTAATAAACATTAGATCCTATTATTTTCTCACACAGCTGTTCAAAAACGTTGTAGACTGAATACAGGACAGAAGCGTTTATCTAGAAAACTATGATGTGTAAGTTAATTGGTACATACTCATGTATGTGAGGCATCCTTCCTACTCATCTTCGCACTGTTTTTCATTTAACTACTGAATAATTGCTTTATATTTAAAGAAGCATTAATCAATTTACCAGGGCAGTTCAGAAAGTAAGCATAATGTGTAACCTTTTACTGATAGCATCACACCTTGGTAAGAGATGCTTATTAAAAGACTGCACATGCCCAGTACGGCATCATTAAATGTGGGCGGTAACAGAAACTGAACATGGAGGACAAGTTGTGGAGTAAAGAAAACATTTTCTTCACAGCATGACTGCAAACTTCTCTGCATAAGCAGGTTTTCTACATCCCACTGTCTAATGCTTCGTTGTACTCATCTAAGCAATTTAGAACAGTTATCAAGCATGTGTCTCAACAGCTCTTTGTATATTGAACATGAATATTATTTTGTTATCGCACTCTGAAGATGAAATGTGGAGAATTATCCCTTTCTGCTAAAGCAGGTCAATGGCATATATTCCTTGGTTTACATTTCTACACTGAAGATGCATATTCCTGTTCTTCAGAGTTACAGATCAGGTGTACGTGATGCCTATTTACTGTTTACCTGATACGGGATTGCTAGTAACTATAAAAATTAGGTACTTTGTGTTAGGTTACAACAGTTTTTATTTGTTTATATTATATATATAAGGACAGTAGATCACTATGATTTTTTTTCATTCGCAACCTAGTGTCACAAAAAGGAAGAAAAACAGAAAAGATATGTGTTTTTCAACTCCTGAACTTGCTATGAAATCTACCCACTCCATTGTAATGAAAAAAGCCACAACTACAGATTTATTGTTTTCTAGAAGTTAAGTGTCCAGACATAAAGATGAAGGCATATCTAAGCTGGTTACCAGGTCAAAGATGTTAGCTATAATTCTTATGATGTAGTCCCCTGGCAAGCTAGAAAGCAGCAACAGCAGTGACTGTTTGATGAAAGAATTTAGCGACCCTCTAACATTTTGCAATCTTGATTGCTAGTCAGTAACAGATACTACAGAGGGTGCATAGGGCCCAGCCCTCTGATGGCTCTGTTAAGGATGCTGCAAGTTATCAAAAGCAAATGCAAAAGGAAGGAAGATAACAAAGTAGAGAAGTTTCACAAAAAGTTTCTCAGTTTTTCGCCAGGTCTTTTGGGTTTCTAATACGATGAGGGGAATGGACCATATTTCTAAGTCAGGGTATGACTAAAGTTCATGAAATTAATATTGTTTAGTTCTCTGATGTTATTCAAAAGTACTCTTCACAGAATTGAAATGTGGCCAGAACTGACTCCTTCTGCAATTCAAACAGAGTTGCATGTATTGGTAGCATATCTAAATATAACTGTAAATTATTTTTTATTTGATCTGCTGCTCCTACTACTATTGAAAATGTCTGGGTATCTTTCTTCCACATTGCTCTCATTTCTGCCTACAAACCCTGGTATTTTTTTACTTTGTGTCTCTCCGCACATAAGACACTGCAGTCACTGGGTTTAGCAGTTTCAATGATCAATGTTGCTTCTGTCTTTTTTTTCCTGGTCTACTATATCTTGTTTTCTCACATCTATTTTTTTCAGCTGTTGGTAATGGGTGATGCCGTGTGATATAAGCTTCATCCTTCTCTGCAATGCTTTGTGGTTCATGTTTTAAAGATGCTTCTCAACTACTTCAGTATTGTAGTGTTTGCACAATCTCCAGTGCAACAATCATGCCACATCGTTGTGCCTTTCCGAATATAGTCCCACTGCCATGAGTGTATCACACTCAGCAACAAGATGTACGACTGTATTCAGTTCCTTTTTTACTGTCTGCATTTCTGTTTCACTCACATGTTCTAAGAACTTTGTAAATCAACACGTATGTAGTCTATTATCCTGGGCAGCCATTATTAAACTTTATCTTTTGGTTTCATTTCACCTCCACTTTATTCCTGTCTCAAACCTTGGTCAACATGAGGCTGTTCCAGGAGATCTCTGTACCTGCCATTATATATATGGATTTGTCACATTTTTTCCTTTCTCATCTGATCCATCTCTTTGTATTCTTTCTTTTGTTTTGTTTTGCGGCATATTTGGCATCCAGCTGTCTTTTTATCCCTTTCTCCAGTGTGTCTTGCCTTATGCCACATAAAGGAATGTGTTTTATTATTGTCTTAATGGTTCCAGTGTATGGACACCTTAACCAAATGCCCATAGTACCATTTCTAGTCTCAACACCATTCATTCTTTCCATAAGGTTTGTGTGTATAATGAAGCTCCTTTTTCATTTTTTGACTGACCAAGCAGATTTTCAGCCTATTTTGATTACTTTAACATGGACATATTTTTCTGCAATAGAGCTACATACATACATACGAGTATTTCAAGCACGGGCATTAATGCACTTCTAGTCTGCCAATATACCAACACACTTGTTCCTATAATAAGTTTTCAGGCCATTCTTAAACACATCTAAAGAAGTGCTTGCTTTAATATAGTTTGGGAGTCTGTTCCATGAATTGGCTGCTCTCTAAGAGAACCAATTAACATGCTTCAAATTCCTATAGAATATTCTGTATAGGTTGTCTGATGATTCTCTACTACTTTTTGATAACCCCAAACATTCCCAGCATCTCTCAATGTCCTATACACCTAAATAAGATCTATTCTTAAATATTTGTAAGAAATACTGCACAAATTCAGATAGTTTAGTATTTCGTAATAACTTAAATTTTCACATCCATGGATGCCGTTGGTATATTCCCGTTGTACTCTTTCCAGTTTACTCATGCTTGTTTTCTTATAAGGTTTCCATATAGTTATTCCATACTCAAGTCTGGGTATAATGTAATTAACAAACGGTGACTTCATCATTTTCTAGACTTTATAAAGCTTTTTATACAACCTGTAGTTTTACAGCTATCATTAACCAATTGGTTGATATGATTAGAAAAACTCAAAGCTGGATCTATCCATATACTCAGGTCCTTAACTGAATCTATAGCTTCAATCACTGTGTGCGGCATTAAATATTCACCTTTCAATTTATGTATCCCAAATCTGATATCCTTAGTTTTTGATGTATTTATCAGCATACTATTGTCCTGTGTCCAAATGGTCAATTTATTCAAGTCATTTGCAGACATGCCATATCTGTAACACATATAATCAGTTTACCCAATTTCAAGTCATCTACATTCAAGCAGTTGAACACTTCAGATGAAAAAGATAGGTCTGAAAGATACAATCTAAACCATTAAGAGCCAGGGACAGAGCCATGGGAAGCTACTCACCAAGCCTTGAGGATAAATTCTGTTCCAGTAATACTACTATCATTCTTTTGCTGATGTTATCTCCCAGTTTGGACTTCATTTTCTAGAATATTTTAATGTTCAATAAAACTATGAATAATCTGTAACTTGCCATGACAAAAGTAGTTGTAAAGCATATATCTATACTTTGGTGCCTTTGCAATTGGCTAAGGTTGTATATGTGACATAACAGTCTTTCTCTGTCATTTCATTTAGTATATGAAGTTCAGAAGATGTTAATTTTGTCTGTTTCATACATCTGATTCTTGGTTATTGGGCTAGAAGTTCAAAAGTGTATTTATTGGGGGGCAGAGCCTGAATGGCTAACTGAAAGCAGCAGATTCTTAGAGCTCCATAAACTAGTACAAAATATAGGAAAAAATAATTTTTTTTCTAACAAAATTGTTAAGAACTGGTAGACAAGTGTCAGAAGTATATAATTAGAAAATTTGGTGGGTCTACTCCTGTCAAACTACAAAGGATAATATTTTAATCTACTGAGATGAGTAACTTGAAGAATTCCTACTCTGACTTGACTCTAAAAAGAGAACTACAGCTTGTAACTACCACACTACAAGAACTGCCACTGAAAATGGATAACTTTAAGGAAAATTTACAGAATCTCATGAAAAATTGTCAAAAACAAATAAATACATTTAAAGAACTTGTTCAACAACATCAGTCTAAAATTACAAACATAGAAACCTCTGAATGACATAGATGGAAGACTTAAAGAAAAAGAAACCCAGAAGGAACTTCTCATCAAACAAAATATTTGGCTCCTTAATAAAGTGGATGACCTAGAAAACAGAGAGAGAAGGACAAACATCAGAATCTTTGGAATCCCTGTAAGAGCTGAAAGGGAAGATATGATCACATTTTTAAATTCGTGGATTCCTGAAGTCCTGAACTTAAAAGAAGGTTTATCATTTGGCATTGACAGGGTTCATAGAGCTCTAGGAAGACCAGTGTCAACATCTTCTTCTACACCACCAAGGTCAATAGTAATAAAGCTTTTATCTTATTTGAATAATGAACTGGTGCTAAAAACAGCCTGGAGGAAGAGCCCTTTAAAATACAACCTAAAGCCAATAAGATTTGATAATGACTATTCTTCTAAAGTCTCGGAACAGAGGAAAAAGCTTGGCCACTACTTAAACTACTAAAGCAAATTAATATTAAAACACAAATTGCCTTTCCTGCCAAAATAAAAAATCCTACATCTAAATGAAATGAGGATTTTCAACAATTTAGAAGAAGCCTCTGCATTTATTAGAAATTATAATGTCATTTCCATACCTGAAGATATGGACTGGGCATCTCCCTTCTTGAAGAGAGTCACAATCTTCCTGGACTGACGTTAAAAAGAAAAAGCAAAAAACTGAATCAAAAATTGCTGTCCCTAATAGATTTATCAAAGTATCTACTGCAACTTAACTTACATCTAAAATGTGTGTTTTCATTATTTCAAATAAGCTATGTCATGTATTTGTTTTTCTAATGTATACACAGTGAATAGGAAATTACTGTTTTTCCCCATCAGTAGTAATATATTAGTTTTATTTTAATGGTAAATTTAAATAGAAAATTGTTCTATGATTCATGGTTCAATAGGGTTAACAGGCTTTATTAGCTCTGGCTCCTATTGAGTCTTCTGTACAACTTCGGGTACTTTTGGTAGATAATTACCCCTTTGTATACTTATATCTCAAGCTTAGACCCCTACAGGCTTGTTTAGTGGAATTAAAAATAAGATAATCATTCCCATCTTAACTATACAAACTCTGCCTTTACAGACAGTGTTTGTTAGTAATTATAATGAAAATGTCCTAGCAGTTTATTAATTCTCATTGGCAGCGTTTTATTGTGTGGGTTGCTGTATTTTTTTTCTGTTTTCTTTTTTTTCCCCCCATTTTCCTTTTTCTTATTGAGCTACTCTACCTGAGTATGAGCTGCAGTCTGAACGGCTGCTGTCCTTTGATCAATATGGGGTCTAGTTTTTTTTTTTTTTTTTTTTTTTACACAGCTGTTGGAGTGGACTCTGCTATGCATGGAGTTCAGCTTGTGTGTGTATTGCGATCTCTGTTGAATTGTTTTCATTTCCCTTTTGACTTACTGAAACTGTCGTGATAAGGTATACTTTCTGGATGTGGCTGTGGGCATTTGTTCATGATTGCTTGACTGGGAGGTAAGCCTTGCATGTGTAACTTACTGAGGGAAGAGAAAAGGAAAGAAAAAATGCAAATAGTTAATATGGAAGGTGAAAATCCATGTATACTCATTGATTGCAGGGAGTTTAGTACATTAACTAAGATGACGATGCTTATGTGGTCTGAAATGACATCAACATTTGAGATAAGGTTGCCCGTGATGCCCGAAATCCACTGTAAGTTAATACAATAATTATTCAGGAACTTGTTGACATATTAAATTTAACTTCTTCTAATGTATTTTAAAGACAAACTTGTGAGAGGGGTGGGCTGTTGAAATGCCGATTATATGGCTCAAGGCTTGTTTGGGTGCAGATGGCTATTTGAAATTGAAGGAAAGTTATTGCGGTTGGGTCGATTGATGCCTTACTACTATGAAATGGGAAGAAGGAAAAGATTTTCTTATGGTATGTATTAAATATGCTGCTTGATAAATGCTTGGTTTGTCCTGTTGGAATACCCAATAGTCTCTATGTCCCTAATGATTTATAGATTGAACTAGAAATTTGTGTGTGCATAGATGGATGTGATGCTTGATTACAAGGGATTTATAGACGTGAGACTCGTTGTAAACTAAAGTGGTCGATTAACAGTGAAGTGTTTGGAGGAGGAGAAAAAAGGGAGAGATTTGTGGCTGTCTACTCGGCAGAAGGGAAAAAAAAAAGTTATGTCTTACCATAACGTTCCATCTGAGTTGTAGATCTTTATTCATTCTTTACCGATAGGACCTTGGTTCCATCCTCAAAGCCGAAATGGCCATTTCCCAGCTCGTGCAAGCCAAAAACTCTCAGCTAAGAACCTACCCACAATGCCCCTCTCCTAGATACTCCAGATCGTGTTTGCCCACCCTAGGTAAAGATGTAGTAATACAAAAAGTTGGAGGCTGTGTCTGAGCAGGTATCCTAACCAGGAGTACCTGAGATCCACCAGGAGTCCAGGCAGGGGGAAGGAGGGCAGGAAGTAAAGAATTAATAAAGATTTTCAACTCAGATGGAACATTATGGTAAGACATAATTTCTTTATCTGAAGTTGTAAATCTTTATTCATACTTTACAGATAGGACTGAGTCCCTAGCTACTTAAGTCCTGGGTGGCCATAAGGAAGGATATTCCTGAGCACCATAGAACCAAAAGATGCTCGTCCGCTGGAGGCCAAATCCAATTTGTAATGAGATATGAAGGTATGAGGTCTTCCCCACGTGACTGCTGTGCATATATCATCCATAGACGCTCTGGAATGAAAAGCTACAGAAGTAGCCATAGATCTGGTACAATGAGCTTTTATTCTGGAAGGTAAGGGTAGCCTATTCTGTTGGTAGATAAAGGTAATGACGTTTCTAAGCCAAGCGGATATGGTCACTTTGGAAACAAGTTTATCCAATCTGGGTCCTGCAAAGGCCACAAACAATTGATCTGTTTTCTTGAAAGATTTAGTCCTGTGCAAATAACAACGAAGCTGTCAGTACACATCAACGGTGTGCAAAAGGTACTCCCCTCTATTAGAATGCCTTGGGAAGAAAACTGTCAATAGGTCAATAGATTGATTAATGGAAAAAACAGAAATGACCTTGGGAAAAAGGAAAGGTCAGTATGAAGGGACACCCTGTCCATGTGGAAGACCAAGTAAGGTCTCTTGACACTCAAGGCCTGTAGCTCAGATACTCTTCTCGCTGAGGTGAGTGCTACTAGAAGTATGGCATTCCAAGACAAAAATTTAAGTCACATGAATCAAAAGGCTCAAAGGGAGAGCCTGTAAGAGATTGAAGCACCATAGTCAAGTCCCAGGGATCTAAGGGAGGCTTAACTGGAGATTTAACATATAATACTCCCTTCAAAAAAGTCTTGCATAGGCGGTGTGACATAATCGAAGAATTTTCCAGACCATTATGAAAATTAGCGATAGATGCTAAATGTACAGTTATCGTTGAAGCTGAGGCTCATGCATGCAGGAGAGTAGTCAGGTATCGCAGAATCTTTTGAATAGGCATAGAGAAAGGGTCTAAGTTCTGATCTTTGGCCCAAATAGAAAACCTAGTCCATTTACTAGAATAAACCTTTCCAGTGGAAGGTTTGTGTGAGGCCAGAAGAATTTCACAAACAGGAGATGGGATGTCAGGTAGTCTGACAATCATTGGAAGTGAAGGAACCAGGCTGTGAGCTTGAGACTGTGCAGGTTCAGGTGGATCAATCCCTGCGGATGGTATAACAGGTCCCGGGAATGATCCAGGATCCACGGGCTGTGAATTAGATGAGGCCATAGAAAAAGGAACCAGACTTGATGTGGCCAGTAGGGAGCAATGAGGATCACTTTGCTTTTCAACCTCTAAGCTTTCTGGAGAAATTTTGGGATGAGGGGAAATGGGGGAAAGGCATACAGAAGACCTGGGGGCTAATTGTGTGTTAGAGCATCCCTTAGTGATTCCCCCTGAGAGGGAATCAAGGCAAAATAGCTCCTGCATTTGTAATCTGGGGAGAAGCAAACAGGTCGCAGCAAGGATTGCCCAAATGCCAGAAGATCCGAGCTTTTATTAAAGGATTGAGGGACCATTCTTGAGGCATCAGGATGGTCCTGCTCAGATTGCCCACAATAAGGTTGGAGCTCCTGGGAATGTGCGTTGCTATAAGAAAGCAATTGGATGCTATCACCTAGCACCAAATCCTCACGGCTTCCTGACACAGGGTGTAAGATCTGGTTCCACCTTGCTTGTTGATATACCAGAAAGCTGACATGTTGTCTGACTGAATTGCAATGGTCCTTGAAGGCAGGGATGCATGGAACGCTTGCAATGCTAAGAGAATTGCCCTCAGTTCCAGGACATTTATGTGCAAGTTGGACTCGAGGGGGGTCCAGGTGCCTCGGACAGTCTTTCCATGGAAATGTCCCCCCCACCCCAAAAGAGAAGCATCCGTGGTCACCGTGGCCATGGGTTGGGGAAGACAGAACGGCCGACACCAAAGATCCTTTTGTGGCTCCATCCACCATACCATTTCCTCCTTGCAACGGCTCGTAAGGCGTATCATGTGGTTGAATGGATGGGTTAACAATGACCATTGTGTGGAGAGGAGCCACTGAAGGATTCTCATGTGCAGTCTCGCCAGTGGTACCAAAGAAATGGCAGCTGCCATGGAGCACAAGAGTTGCAGTACAAGATGCGCTGGTACAAACGTGTGAGGCAGAAGGACTTGAATTTGGTGTCTTATTTTCAAAAGCCTATGAGGGGGGAGAGAAGCTTGGCAGGATGTTGTGAAGCTTGGCAGGATGTTGTGTTGAAGACCACTCCAATAAACTCCAGTGTCTTTGTTGGAGATATCTGAGATTTGTCTTTGTTGATTGTAATCCCTAAGTGGAGAGCGAGATCTTGAGTGTAAGAAAGTCTGCAAACTAGGAGATTCCTGGTCAGAGCAGTAAGGAACCAGTCGTCTAGATAGGGAAACACCTAGAATCCTTGTAGTCAAAGATGAGCAACCACAACTGCCATACAAATTTGGTGAACACTCAGGGGGCTGTTGAGAGACCGAATGGCAGTGCCCTGAACTGGTAGTGATTGGCTCCCAGCCGGAAGTGGAGAAACCCCCGGGAGCAGTGAACCACCTTTATATGGTAGTGTGCATCCTGTAGGTCTATAGAACACATCAAATTGTCTCTCTCTAGGAAGGGAAGAATGGACTGTACTGTGACCATCTGGAATTTTTGATGTTTGATAAATTTGTTGAGTAGGCTGAGATCCAGGATTGGTCTCCAGTCCCCTGTCTTTTTTGGCACTAAAAAGAACCTCGAGTAAAACCCGGATCCTGTCTGTTCTGGTGGTACTGGTTGGATGAACAGGCTGTACCCCCACTAAAGAGGAAGCCATTTCAGAAATTAAGTCTCTTTGGAGGCGAGTAAAGTGCACCAGATAATTCAACAACCAAATGGCAAAGGTCGCTGAAGCATAAGTCCATTTCCCCAGTCTGTCCATGATCCGGGATTCCCTATTTGGAGGATGAACAGTGGAACTATCTTCTGCCAATTCCCTCTTGGTGGCTGCCGCCACGACCATAGAGCCAACTGTCAGCTGCTTGGACCAGTGGAGCTGGTCTTCAGGTGTAGATAAAATTTTGTCCAGCCTCCAGGGGACAAGTTCTACATTATCTGGGGCCTTTCAGGCATGCTGCACAATTAGTTTAACTAGATCATCTGCTGGTGGGATCACCCAGGAAGTAGATGGCTGGGTACGGAAGGCCTGCTGAAACACCGATTCCTCAGAAGAATGGTTAGAGGACTTCCATTCCTCCCGCTGTTTGAGGATTTTGAGAATGTCTCTGAATGAAACACCATCTGGGAGAGAACGAGGAGACCCTTCCCCTTCATCACAATCAGTGTCTTCTGTGATAGATTCCTCCAGGGGGTCAAGGTGCTTCCTTTTGCACCGTTTCTTCTGGGGTGGCTCTCCAGTGGGATCTTCTGAAGAGGATTCTAGAGAAGGGGTTGTCTTCACAGGGGGTTCTGATACTGGTGTCCTATGGTCTGTTTGTGAGCCTTTGGAGTGAAGGGTCTTATCCATCACCTCTGCAGAAGGAGCACCTGAGACTAATTCCAGTTGAAATGTTGGAACCATGGACATAGACGGTGCCAACAAGAAAATAGGTGCCGGATTAGGTACCAAGGTACGGACAGTCCAAGCACTGCTCTGAGAAAGCATAGGCTCCATCGTAGCTGATGCTGCAAAGGTGATGGGTGCCAGCAGGGAAGGCACTGCTGTTGGAGCCAAGACAGTATGTACTGAAGTGGGAGCTGGGGGGATAAGCAGGAGAAGATGAGATAGAAGATTCCGAGCCAGGAGGGACAGGAGGTCCAACTGGAATGGGCAATCCCCCAGCTACCAGAAGCTGGTCTACAACCCACACTAGGTCTGGTTTAGAAATACTCCTAGTGGATCTAAAAGAGGCTGCAAAAGGGGAATCAGGTCTTTCTAGAAAGGGACTATACCTCTGCCCCAAGCTAGGATCGTAAGTAGGAGAATATCTAGTCCTTGGCATGAAATCGGGTTTTGGAGCCAATGGAGCCAAAGAAACTGTTGGCACCATGGCCGGGGATGGTGCCAAGACATGTGCAGTCATTGATATCCATGGAGTCAAAGAAGCTGTTGACACCATAGACAGGGATGGTGCCAAGGTATGTACAGTCATCGGAGCTCATGGAGCCGAGGAGGTTGTTGGAACCATGGACTGGGATGGAGCCAAGGCATGAACAGTCATCGGAGCCAATGTAGGAGCCAAAGACGGCACCAAAATCAGTAGTGCTGTGTTTAGAATCGAGATAGGAGTGAATACCATGGTCAGCACCGAGGGAGAGGACACAGATCCTGGTGCCAAAGAGGTCTGCGCCGAGGGTACCAGTGAAGCACAGGACGGACTCAGTTCCCTAACTGACGGAGATGCAGGGACTGAATGACTCCATTTTTCCTTATATTGTTTGGTCTTAGGAGGGGATGAGACCTCCGACCCAGATAGAGCCTCCAAGAAAGGTATCTTGAGTAAACCTTTTAAAATAAGTTTATTCTTACATTCTGCTAGTGTCCGATTAGAAAAAACAGCACACATGTCACAATCAGCTTTCAAATGATCCACGCTCAAACAGTAAACACAACTGATGTGTATATGAGTTAGGCATCTTACGTCCACACTTGTTATACTGTTTAAAACCCAATTTACCTTTGTCTGACATGGTAAAAGAAACAATACTATCCTGTAGAAAAAACATTTTTTAGGAATACCACCAGTAAAGGAAACCTGTCAAATACAGGAGAGAGGGACAGTCAAAAAAGGTAAAATTTTAAATTACCAAAAAAAGGGTAGGAAATAGGCCTAGGTTATAAGCGACAGTGAAAAAAGAGTAAGTTGACTAACATTTTTGAAATTCAGAAGAAAAACTGTCATAAAAACAATAAATTACTACTTAGCTTGAGAGAGATGGCTAAACACGTCTGACCAGGAGCACGGCAAATGAGATCTGGAGTATCTAGGAGAGGGGCATTGTGGGTAGTTTCTTAGCTGAAAGTTTTTGGCTTGCACGAGCTGGGAAACGGCTGTTTCGGTTCCGAGGACGGAACTGAGGTCCTATCTGTAAAGTATGAATAAAGATTTTCAACTTCAGATTTGTGAAGCTTTTCAGAGCTCGAGACAGCTTGTGTGTTAGTCTGTTATCTTCTCATATTAATGCGATGCGGAAAGGACCTAAGGTGTTTTAGCCAGATTAAAAGACGTCATGCTGCATTCATAAAAGATGTTTATTTTTTGTTTTTTAAGACAAAGGCACCGTCCAAAGATCAACTTGTACTTTTTAAAGAAGCTGTTTAAGTGATTTGTTTCTTGTACCTGTAATAAAGTGAGTTGGTCATCGCTGGTGGACTGCTTCTGTGTTTTTGGATTTATTATCTTCTCATATTACATTAAGCTCTGGGCACAACATAAACTATGGAAAGAATGAAGCATACTCACTGATTGGTTGTTATACTTCCTGGTAGGGGGAAATTAATGATAATCAGTAAAACTGAAATCAAGACACTAGAATGTTTTATGGTTAGTAAACAAACTTTATAATAAAGTTATTATTCTACTTAGAAGCACTCAATGTGATTAAAAAATTAGATTTAAAGTCAATATAAGATATATAATGCTTTTATCAACTATGTTCCAAAAATGTCATGATATACATCTGTAATAATGTTCAAATAGAAGCAAGTAACATGCTTAATAGCTAAGTTATGACTTTTACCTGGTGTAAGTGTTATTAGTCTAGCTGTAGACATGCAGATGCATTTTAGTAAGCCTGTATTTAATTCTCTCATATACTATATTCTTGAAAACATTAATGAGTACTGATATTAACACCCAAGGCTTACTTACAAAGCTACATCTAACATTGATACAACCTTTAACTGATAAAAGTTGCTTAGAATTGTTAATCAATAATCAATTCTATAATTAACCACCTAACTAAATGGAATTTTTATAAGAGTGGAATATACTATTCTTATATTTATGTTATAATGAATGAGTTGTTCTAGTAACATTTGACAGCAAATTATCCTTTGGATATTGTTTACATATGTCTGTATATAATTGCTTTGATTTATTTATTTATTTTTGGCTACCCTCTGAGAAATTAGCTGTGTTTATAGTTAATATTTAAAAGAAAAGGCAACCACCAATATTTACTGATGTGCTAAATATTCTATGTAACTTTAGACGTTTCTTAAGAAACAAATTAGATCATTTGTTTGATGACTTTTTCATTTAATTGCATACCTTTTGAATGTCAGAAATAAAAAGTATGCAGGTCAAATGATTAATATGTATAAAAGGAAAGTTAGCATAAAACATATACTCACTTTCATCTTTCTTATTGAATCTCAATAATAAGAACTGTTGTTTGTTTGTTTTTTGTTTTTTTTTTTATAATGTGATCAGTTACCTTCACATAATTTTTCACTAATGATGCCTGACTGGTATTGATATAGTCATTAGTATATAAGGGAAATTAAAGCCTGATTGGATGAATAGTAAATTTTACAAGTTATTTAATCTATAATTATTCTCCTTTAATATTTATTGTTTTATGGGCACGGAAAGAATAAAAAAGGAAGTTAGGATGACTAGTCTAACAGATTTATTTTTGTCTGTTAGACTAGGAATGTCTTTTGTTTCATGTTTAGGTTTAGTGTGGGTTAAATTTTATATAAGTTTAAATTTTACTAACATGTTATGATTTAATTTTTCTTCTAGTATTAAAAAGCCTAACCTAAATCTTTTTCTATCAGCCTGCTTGAAAAAAAACATTGTTGTTCTTCAATTTTTCCCTTAGAACTGCTCTGTTAAGAACCTAAACAGTTTACACCTTCACTAAAAAGTGCAGCACTTGTTCCAAATAGCTTTTTCTTCTCAAAAAGCTCAGCACTTGTCTTATAAGCATATCCCTTGTCTTATAAGCATTCTCTTTGCAGGTCAAGCACTCCTATATTATACAAATATCTCACTAGCAAAACCCCCCAGGAGTGCCCACTTCCCTGCTAAGCCCACTAAATTTCTGTCTCATACCAACTTATAAATCTTTCTAGCATGTCGAAGGGTCAGATGCTGGCGTCCTCTCCTGCCCAGTTGGTAAATCTGGGAATTCTGAGACAATGTTACAATTGCCTCATGTACACGGACAACCCTCTCCTCCTCCCACGTAACACTAACACTTGCGAGAGATGCAGCTATTTAGCCAAACTGGAGGCTGAGCTCTCTCAACTCAGGACTGGCAAGACCAGGCAGGAGGAGAAGGCAACTACACACACCACAATACCAGTCTCACATAACTCAACCACACCACTGAATCAAACACATAAACACACTAAGACATACTCGGAGGCTCTGAGTAAAAATTTACCTAAACAGCAGAGGCCTCCAAAGCAGACACCCAAGCAACTGCAAACTCAATACACCACACAAACAACACATAAACAACAAAATCAGTGTGCAAAGCAGTCACTCCCCTTAAGGCCAAATACAACACCAAACATACTTGTCATAGGTGACTCCATAGTCAGACACACTGACGTCCCGCTCACCAGACTGAGTAAGGAGAAGGTCACGGTAAGCTGCCTATCGGGCGCTAGAATCCGCCACATAACACAAGCACTCAGGTAACTCCACGGCAAGTACAAGTATGACACAGTCATTGTCCATGCTGGTGTGAACGACCTGAGACGTACCTCCCTGGACTACATGAAAAGAGATATAGAGGAGCTCTCTGATTATGTAGCCCAGGCAGGTATGACCCTGACCCTGAGCAGTATCCTTCCTTCACCAAGAATGATGCCACAATATAGTGACAAGATGATCAGCTTTAACAATTGGCTTAATTTCTGGTGTCATTCAAAGGGGATCCAGTGCCTGTCTGCCTGGGATGACATGCTCGACAAGCCACGCTGCTTACAAGGGACGGCTTGCACCTGTCACCCTGGGATTCTGGATATTGGCTAAGGCTCTTGCCACCCCATAGTGCCTTTTTTTAGGCAAGGCTCAAATTCTAAACCTACCACCCTAGAAAACAAAAACGTGAAGAAACTAAGGGTAATGCTGCTCAATGCCAGAAGTCTAAATCTCAAAATGCACGCACTCGAGGCCCTTCTCAGTATGGAGAACATCGATGTCTGTGCTGTGACTGAAACCTGGTTCAAGGCTCCTGAGAGCACCCCGGCACTATCAGGTTTCATCTCATATCATGCGTTCCGGCCCCAAAACCCAGACCACACCACAAAAGGAGGGGGTGTATCCATATTCATCAAGGATACCCACACCTCCAGGTTGGTGGCTACGCATGAAGCATCGGAAACCATCCAGGTGCAATTAACCATAGGCAAAACTGCTCTACAATTTGTAGCATGCTACAGGCCACCCTCTCAAACTCAGGAAACCCACACAGCCTTCCTGAAGACACTGGCGGGTATAAATGTATCACCAAACACCATCATATTGGGTGACTTCAACTACCCGAATATAGACTGGGAACATTACTCAAGCCCAAACTTTCTAGCCCAAAGGTTCCTGGAGTTCATAAATTCAAATGCCATGGAACAACTAGTCACCATCCCCACAAGAGGAGAAAATATACTAGATCTCATCATCACGAACATGGGGACAAAATGCTCCACACCGAAGTATATCCCTCATTGGTGAGATCAGATCATAAACTAATCTCACTAGAAATCCACATCCCACCCCACCCCAAACAAAAAAGACCACAGTGAAGAACTTCTCTAATGCAAACTTCACACTACTCAAGACAGGTGTGGTATCCTTCAAGGCCCCCGAGCCAATGGAAACCACAACCCAAGCTGGAAGCCCTTACAAATGCCTTCTATGAACACCTTCAGGACTGCATGGATCAGGCAATCCCAAATAAAACCAAGACTCTTTCCACCAAGGGCAAACGTCCAGTCTGGTGGACCCCAGCCATAAACAAACTTTACAATAAGAGGAGAAAGCTATTACATGATAGAGCAAAATCCCAAAAAGGGAAGGCATCTTTGATCAGCACTAGCAAGAAACTACAATCCCTCATAAAATCATCCAAGGCCAACTTTGAGAGAAAAATTGCCATAGATTCAAAAGACAATCATAAGGCTTTCTTCAGCTATGTCAGAAACCTGGGTGGAAACTCCCAGATATGCTCAGAATTAGTCCAAAATGATACAAAAATCACTGAACCCACAGACATTGCCAACATACTGGCAAACGGGTTCAGTGCAAACTTCACCCCCCGCTCCACCCCAAAAGGAGAGATAACTATCCCAACTGAGAGTAGCCTCCCAGACATCTCAAATGCGCAGGTGAAAGCTGCTCTCTCTAAAGCTAAAAACACAGCATCAATGGGACCGGATGGGGTCCCCGGCTGTGTGCTACATGAACTCAATGAAGAACTAAACCCGCACATAAGGCAGCTGTTTAATCTTAGCCTCACCACAGGATATGTGCCCAAGGAGTGGCGTACGGCAACTGTGGTCCCACTCCACAAAGGCGGTGCCTCTATGGACCCTGGTAATTACCGCCCCATAAGCTTAACAAGCCTGGTCTGCAAAGCTATTGAGAGGATCATAATGGAACTCATAAACAAGGACATAGGGGACTTGCAGACCTTGGACCCAACCCAGTTTGGCTTTGTCAAGGGCAGATCTTGCCTTTTGAACTTGGTCGACTTCTTGAAACAGTCACCAAGGCCATTGATGAGGAAAGGCAGTCCATACAGCCTACCTTGACCTTGCAAAAGCTTTCGACACAATACCCCACTCGGGTATTATAGAGAAACTTACCAGCTTAAATGTAAACCCATATGTCACAAGATGGGTTGCAAACTGGCTAAAGGACAGAACCCACAGGGTTAGAGTTGCTGGAGCCATGTCAGACTCCAAGCCGGTTACAAGTGGAGTCCCACAGGGCTCAGTCCTTGGCCCCCTATTGTTCGGCATCTACTTCTCAGAAGTACAGGCAAACATGGGAGGACTATGGCTGACAAAGTTTGTGGATGACTGCAAACTGGGTGCCATAGTGGATAGTACATCGGACACAGACATCCTTCAGAGGAGTCTCACGGAAACTGATAGCTGGTGCCAGAGCCATGGCCTGAAGTTAAATGCAAAAAAGTGTATAGTCATACCCTTCGGGAAAAACAAGGTAACCCCAAGCTACCATATAGGTGGCAACCCACTAAGCACAGAAGAGGTTATCAGGGACCTGGGGACCCAGGTTGACAGTGGCCTCTCGTTTGACGCTCACATTGCTAAAGTGGTTCGAAAGACTTTCTACATTGCCCACCTGATCATGAAGGGATTCACATCCAAATCAAGTGAGGTCATTGTTCTCCTGTACTCTTCACTTATCAGACCAATGATCGAGTACAATGCCCCATTCGGGATGTATCTCACCCGACACCTGCAGCAATTGGAGAGACCCCAAAAGTTCCTCACCAAAAGGATAAAGGGACTCCAAATCCTGTCATATGCTGCCAGACTGAAGAAACTCCAACTCTATTCAGTTGCATACCGTCTGCTTAGAGGTGACCTGTGCCTGACATACAAGGCCATGACCAACCCGGAATTAATGGACATGCTCCACCTCAAAAAATCCAAATCCACCAAAACCACTAGAGCAAGAGACTTAAACCTTAGCACGGATATAAATAGGACGTGCTGGAGGGATAGATTTATCACCCAGAGACTCCCCATGCTGTGGAATAAAATCCCGGTCCATGTGAGGCAGAGCACCTCGCTGGCTCTGTTCAAGAGAAATCTTGACCGGTGGATGGAAGATCGTAGGTTTACCCCGGGAATCATCTCTGTGTCACTACTGGACAGAGGCACAACAAACTAATGGGCACATTATTTCTAACATAAGGGGCGGCGTAAGCCACATAACTTTGGGCTAGGCTTATAAATGCCCTAGGGCAGTTAGCCTAGTATAAACCTATGAACCTATGAACCTATTAAGATAATTAAAAATCTGCTAATTAATATAGAGCTAATTTTACAGGAGAAGATTCATGTATTTAGGGATTCAACAATACAAAGTCCTTTTCTAAAAAAAATTCTGACATGGACTTAACATTGGTGTCTTTAAATACTAATGGCTTAAATAATCCAAATAAGAGATCCAATTTATTAAGATATCTGAAACTAAACATAGCTCAAGTAGTTTTTCTACAAGAAACTCATTTTAAAACCAATGACAAATTTACATGGGATCCTAATAATTACATAACATTAGCCCAGTCTTCCTATAAATCAAAGACTAGAGGAGTAACAATTTATATAGAAAAAGAATACATTAAACCTAGAAGTTATTTATAAACATGTAGACAGGGATAGATTTATAGCTATTGTTATATTAAAATTCAGTAACAGAATATGAACTTTAGTGAACTTATACTGGTTTCTTGGTATGGGGTGAGATTAGCTAAGAAG
Organism: Protopterus annectens; assembly: GCF_019279795.1. Lineage (NCBI taxonomy): Eukaryota > Metazoa > Chordata > Ceratodontiformes > Protopteridae > Protopterus > Protopterus annectens. Next base: position 280,301,022 of record NC_056732.1, on the reverse strand, counting down.
CACTTAGATCATGCTACAACTACTTCTAAAGGCAATTTAATAACAGGAAGTGACTTTAATTGTATTACAGACTTCACAGAAACCACAAATAAAAAGTCCCCTAGACTAACATCTACTAACCTTTAAAAAAATGGACTGAGATGTTCAAATTAAGAGATGTTTATAATGCTATAGGACATAATTCATTACTTTTTTCACATCAAGACTATAGACATGGCACCCAAACCAGAACAGATAAACTATATGTATCTCAAGATCTATATTCAAGAATTTTACATTTCTCAGTACTTACGTGTCCATTCTCGGACCATAACTCCCTTCTACTGGAAATTTACATGAATTTAAATCACTAGTAATTACTTCCAGGATTCCTTCATTCATTACAAAAATCAAAGAATTCAAATCTTGGCTACTTTCTGAACTTCAGTTTTTTTCTAGAGATCAATTACAAACCAGAAATTAACATACTTATGGCTTGGGATTCAGTAGAAACCTATATATATGGTAAAACTATTAGATGATTCAAAAATAAATTCAAAAAATGGGAATCAGAATTACAGGAATTGCAGAATCAACTCTTAATGCTTAAAGCCAATAAGAATTTAAATGCTACAGAGGATAAAAAGAAAATAGAAGATGCAAATAAAAAAATATAATGAAATACTTTCCCACAAAGATAATTTAGTTATGGAAATATTAAAAATAAATTTTCATGCTACTTCTCCAAAGTATTTACATTACCTATCTACGAAAGATAAAATGCAATCCAAAACCAATGATATTGTTAGCATTTTGTCCATATCGGTGTGAATGACCTGTGACGTACCTCCCTGGACTACATGAAAAGAGACATGGAGGAGCTTTCCGATCTTGCAGCCCAAGCAAGTATGACCCTAGCCCTGAGTAGCATCCTGCCATTACCCAGAATGATACTGCAGTACAAGGACAAAATGATTGACTTCAACAATTGGCTAAGCTTCTGGTGTCATTCTAAGGGGATCCAGTATCTGTCTGCCTGGGATGACATGATCGACAGACCACAATGCTTTGCCAGAGATGGCCTGCACCTGTCACCTTTGGGATTCTGGATATTAGCTAAGGCTCTTGCCACCCCTATAGTGCTTTTTTTAGGCAAGGTTCAAGTGACAAATTCACCATTGTAACAGGTACAAGCAAGCAAAATCTGAGGGTAATGCTACTCAATGCTAGAAGTCTAAACCTCAAAATGCACTCACTCAAGGCACTCATTAAAATGGAGAACATCGACATCTGTGCAGTGACAGAGACCTGGCTCAAGGCTCAAGAGAGCACCTCTGCATTACCAGGCTATAATTCATACCACACATTTCGACCACATAACCTGGACTGAAACACTAAAGGCGGAGGCATGCCCATATTCATTAAGGATTTCCACACCTCCAGGATAGTTGCTCAGCATAATGCATCCGAGATTATCCAAGTGCAACTAATTCTGGGCAAGACCACAATCCAAACTGTAGCTTGCTACAGATCCCCCACCATGCTCCAGCATTCCCACTCCTCATTTCTTGATACACTGGAAAATGTTAGGGTACAACCTAACACCCTAATAATGGGTGATTTCAACTACCCCACCATTAATTGGGAAAACTACTCATGTACCAACTGTTTTGTTCAATGTTTTCTGGAATTTATAAATTCCAATGCCTTGGATCAACTTATCCACACCCCACCAAGATCCTAGACCTGGTCATTACCAACATGGGCAACCAGTGTTCCACATCAGAGGTCAGTTCCTCGTTGGTCAGATCTGACCACAAGCTAATCACCCTGGACATCCACATCCTGCCCCCACCCCCCATTAGGGAAACCACTGTAAAACATTTCTCCAAAGTCAACTTCACGCTTCTTAAGACAGAAGTGGCAAATTTCATGGCATCCATGCAGACTGACAATAGAGGTATGACTGCAGCATCCTACACAAATGCACCTTATAAGCACTTACACAAGTGCATGCATCGTGCAATCCCTAACAGAGCCAAGATGCTATCCTCCAAAAAAAGAAGCCAATCTGGTGGACCCTGCCATAAACAAGCTCTACAACAAAAGAAAGAAACTGTTGCAAAAAAGAGTAAAATTCCATGATTGGAGGAACTCCCTGGTCAGCCTTAGTAAGAAGCTGAGATCCTTCATAAAATCCTCCAAAGCTAGTTATGAAAACAAAATCACCACTGATTCTAAAGACAACCACAAAGCATTCTATAGCTATCTCAAGAATCTCAATGGCAACACTCAGATATGCTCTGAGTTATAGCATAATGGCACTGAATATACAGAACCAACTGATCCTGGCAGATAGGTTAAGTGCTAACTTTACCCCCCACTCACCCCTTAAAGGGCCCATCTCTATACTGGAAGAATGCAAAGTTCCTGTAATCACGGCTGCACAGGTAAAACCCACACTCTCCAAAGCAAAGAACACAGCATCCATGGGACCTGATGATACCCCAGGCTGCGTTCTACATGAACTACAGAATGAAATGGCACCTCATCTAAGTACCATGTTCAATCATAGCCTTACCTCAGGCTTTGTGCCTAATGAATGACACACAGCGGTGGTCATCCCACTCCACAAAGGGGGAGCCACCATGGACCCCGGGAACTACTGCCCCATTAGCTTGATGAGCCTGGTCTTCAAGGCTATGGAACGTATCATCAGGGAACGTATAAACAATATTGGTAATCTCTAAACTCTGGACCTCAACCAGTTCAGGTTTGTAAAAGGCAGATCATGTCTCCTAAACCTGATAGACTTCTTTGAAGCAGTCACCAAAGCCGTAGATGAGGTTAAGGTGGTTCACGCAGCCTATCTAGATCTTGCCAAGGCTTTCAACACCATCCCCCACTTTGGAATTATAGATAAACTCACTAAACTAGGTATACATCCCTATGTCACAAAATGTTTTGCCAACTGGCTCACTGACAGAACCCACACTGTGAAAGTAACAGACTCCAAATCTGACGTCAGACCAGTGACAAGTGGAGTACCACATGGTTCAGTCCTGGGTCCTCTCCTGTTTGGTATCTACTTCTCTGATGTACAGGCTAACACAGAAGGTCTTTGGCTAATGATGTTCACAGATGACTGCAAACTAGGAGTCATATTCAAAACTCTTAATGATGTGGACATCCTACAAAAGGGACTCATTGAGACAGATGCCTGGAGTCAAAGCCATGGCCTCAAGCTCAATGCCAAAAAGTGCATTGTCATCCCTTTTGGCAAAAACTCTGTACCCATGAACTACCACATAGGCGGTAGTCTACTTAACACTGAAAGTGTGACAAGAGACCTTGGGACACAGGTGGACAGTAGTCTCTCCTTTGATAATCACATCACCACAGTAGTCAGGAAATCCTTCTACGTGGCACAACTCATCACAAAAGGTTTCTGATCCAGGAAAAAAGAGGTCATTGTTCCCCTCTACTCATCACTCATTCGACCCATTATAGAATGCAGTTCCCCTTTTGGTATATACCTCACAAGACATCTACAACAACTGGAAAGGCCACAGAAATACCTCACAAAGAGTATTACAGGCCTCAAACAGATGCCCTATGCAGACCGTCTCAAAAAATTCCGGCTTTTCTCCATCGCATATTGCCTACTCAGAGGTGATCTCTGCCTAACATACAAACCCAGAGCTGTTGGACATGCTCCACTTAAAGAAATCCCAATCCCTCTGAGCTACATGCTCTAGGGACCTAAACCTTGTCACAACAATAAACAAAACATGCTGGATGGATAGAGTCCTGTCCCAGAGACTTCCCATACTCTGGAACAAACTACTTATCTATATTAAACAAAGCCCCTCATTAGCACTCTTAAAGAAAAATCTTGATGATTGGATGGGAGACAAGAAATTCACCCCAGGGATCACTTCTGTGGCTCTGCTCAACAGGGGCACAGGAAAATAATTTTCTTGGGTGGCAAAAGCCAGGGTACCTTTTTGGCTAGGCTCATATGGGCCCTAGGGCCAATAGCCTGGTACCTATCTATGAGCCTATGAAGGGAAGGTGAAAAATGTCTTGGATATAGGTGACATTTTGGATGCTTTTAAAAATCATTCTTCTGAATATCATACAAGTGAAATAAATATAACTAAGCATTTGAATCTAGAAAATATAATCTCTAACATAAAAAAAAAATCTGAGGAACTAAAAATAGAGCTACAAAAACAATCAGACAAAAAGAAATCAAAGATAAAATCAAAGAAAGTAAACCCTGTAAGGCGCCAGGGATAGATGGTTTAATCATGGAATTATATAAACTGTTTCCCACTTCCATAGCTTCTCTATTACATAAAACATTTCTAGAAATACAATCACTTGCAAAGATTCCCCTGTTATGGCGATATTTTTTAATCACCTTCATCTTAAAGGAAAGTAAAGACCCTAATTATTGCAACTCTTAAAGACCAATATCATTGTTGAATAATGATTATAAAATCTTCATGTCAATTTTGGTAAACAGAATGAAAATCCCACTGTCCAAAATAATTAATAAAGATCAAACTGGTTGTATATATAATAAACATACACAAGACAGTATTAAAAGGATAATAACACTAATTGATTATTTAAATACAGAAAACCAAGAAGCTTTGGTAATTGGTCTAGACCTAGAAAAGGCCTTTGATTCCTTAAATTGGAATTATTTAGTCAATGTTTTACACGTTTGATTTTCCTCTCTCTTTTATTATACTTATAATGAAGGTTTATGAAAATAACTTAGCATTCATTAAAATAGGACCTTTTACTTCTGAAGCAATTCAGATAACTAGAGGTACTAAACAAGGTTGCCCAGTGTCACCTATTTTATTTGCATTGGCTATAGAGATATTGGCCATCTTAATACGCAACAATCCAATGATAAAAGGCATAGATGTATATGACCAATACAGCTAAAAAATGATGTTGTTTGCAGAGGATGTGCTTCTTACTTTACCTAACTCTAAAGTAGTATTACATGAAGTAGACTTATTAATTGAAAACTTTCAAAAGATTTTAAGGTCTCTACTTTAATAAATCAAAATTCTTGTTGTTAAATAAAAAAGAGGAGATACAAGCATTTGGAAATCACATTATTGGTAATCAAGTTTCAACTTTAAACTATTTAGGGATAGTCCTATGTTAGAATATGACACAAATACTAAATACCAATTACAGCAACATCATAGATTCAATTATAACATTGGTGCATAAATGGAATAATATATTCATAACATTTGAAGATAGATTACAGTTGATAAAATGGTCCTATTCCCTAAAGTAATGTATGTAGCCCAAGCTATACTATTTTTACCTGAAAAAAGATTTATTAAAGAAATCAAATCTATATTGTTAAGATTCTTATGGTGTTCTAAAAAAACAGAGTTACATTTTCTCATCATATTAGACAATGGGATCAAGGTGGGAATAAAATTCCCAGATATTGAATAATACATAAGGGCTACTATACTTAAAACTGGGATTGACTGGGTTAACCCTGACTATTCTTCTAATTGGAAATGGTTACATACAATCATATTAATGAATGAAAATGCTTTATCAAAAGATCTTGTAACCGCAGATAAAGATTTATTTATCTAACATTTGTTAACCGGGAAAGTCCGACTTGGAACGAAGCCAATTTTCAGCAGGGGCCCAGGGAGAAACACTCCAGATGCATGTCTTTGTACGTGGGAGGAAACCCACGCAAATGCAGGGAGGACATGCAGACTACACACAGGAGGCACCCCAGCCAAGAATCAAACCAGAGAACCTCTTGCTGTGAGGCGACAATGCTACTGCTGCACCACTGCGCCATCCAAGTAAAGATAATAGAGTATGGTACTCTCTGAGTATAAAATTATAATATAGTAAAGCAAAACCTACCAAATTAAATTTAATTAATCATATTTTTGATGTCTTTAGAAAATTCTTTAATATGAATATGGACATAAAACTTTAGTTTACATTTTTAATTCCTTTCAGTATTACAAGGAACTTCCCTGAAAAGGGTGCACAGAGACATTTTTAACTCCTGGGAACATAAAAATTTAATATGTTGGTTTCATTCAAAAAACATAGGAATCCCAGAGCCAAGGCTTAGCAAACATTGATATTTAATAAAATATGTAAACGCTTTTGAACAGAGTTCTTCTTCAGACAAGTTAAAAATGTAGCAAAACCAACTTTTAAACACACAGCAATTAAAAACAAATCAATCATTTTGCTTATAGCAATTACTTATGCAAATCCCTTGACTTTAAAACCAGTCTTAAAGAGAACCTGTCATTAATACCTGGTTTTCTATCAGCACAGAATTTAAAAATCCAATAAAATTCCCTTTCTTCAGTATAATATTTAAAAAATATATGTTTATGGTTGTAGAAACTGCATTTAAAGGACAATGTGGAGGTGATTTAAAAAGTGGGATTCCTTTGTTTTTTGGCTGAGTTTTTCTACATTTTGAGGAGTTCCCAGCTTTTAGCCTGTTGGAAGTATTTCTCTTTTTGGATGTTGGTTTCATTGCTTAAAAAATCTACACGTTTTGTAAGCACAATATATATTATCAACTTATGGCTTATCTTCACATGATTGGTTAATATTACAGAGTGTTTTAACATACTCTAAGGATCTATGTATAATAGTAAATCACTCATCTTTACAAAATACTCTAAAACTTGTAATTTTGCTGTTTGAAATTATTTATAATTGTACTAATACAAAGAACAAATTGTCATATTTATATAAAGTTATAATTGCTTATAAGACAGCTTCTAAAGTATCTCATTGGCAATATATAACTAAAGATTTATTGACTACCTTGTCATCAGAAGATAAACCAAATATACTACTTTCAGTTAAATTAACATCCCACTCACAATACTGGAGAATATTTAACTGGAAATATCTACATCGATCCTTTTTAACTCCTGATAACATCTAAAAAATCAACTAATTTAGTAACGCTTTATGCTGGAGATGTCAAGCATCAACTAACGCAGATTGGTCTCATGTTTTTTATGATTGTACTAATATTAAAACATATTGGAATAAGTTGTCGCCTCACAGTAAGACGCTGTCCGGTTCAATTCTCAGCTAGAGCATCTTCTGTGTGGAGAGATGCATGAATGACCGTACTTTCGTTGAAGGTTGTGCATCAGAGCTGGTAACTCGGCACATAAAAATCAACTACCAATCATTAGCAGACCAGAGTTCTGCTGTGGCGACCCCTAACCGGGAAAAGCCAAAAGACACAAACACAAACAAATTGGAATAAGATTAATAATTTTTTTCTTTTTTTAAACTAACTTTACTAAAACAGCAAAAGCAGATAAGAAAGTATGCTGAAAGATTTCAAACAGCATCACAAACTTCAATGATGCCATAAATAGCAAATGAAGCATGTTAAACACATACAGCTGCTACTGTAATAATTGAAAAGGACAATGGGTGATTTTAAAAACAGAGGTTATATCCATTTTTGTCAACAGTTTCACTGGCAATTAATCAAACAGAGAGAAACTAAACTCAGCATAGATTTAAAATGTACCCATTATTAATTTCAATCAAATATTACTGTTTAACTGTTAGTTGAAACATTCCTATTATCCAAAGCAGGTGTGAAGAGATGTAACTCCTTTAATAGTTTAAACCTTGCTCCCATAAGGCCCATTGAATCTTTTGGTCTCACTACCCCCACATCATATGCACTTCATTTAAGCCATTGCAGTGTGTGTATTATCTCTATAACCTATGCCAGCTTAGGGGGCTGATTTGATTTCAATTTTCTAGGAATTGCATTTTTGGCATTAGCATCAAGAGGTTAAAAGTATACACAATCATGTTACTGGCAAAAAGAAGTAATCTGATGACCTATCTAACTGTATCCTCATAAACTTTACCTGCTGCTGGTTTTTACTGTAAGTGGCTCAAGTCCAGGGCAAAAAGTTGAGTTGACAAAGGACAACTTGCCTAGTGTGCTTCCCTAGCCTCTCTGCACCAGATAGCTAAATACTCACCTTTTTCCTGGTCTATGTCCCATTATACAACTTTGCAACCACTGCTAATAGCTTAAGCACAAGTCAAAAAAGACCCACAGAATTGTCTGAAGATACCTCACAAATACCTTTTTGAACAGCTTTTTGGCATACAGTGAAATAGGCATCAGCAGTGTGTCCTGGACTTTCCCATCCTTCAGAATTAATAACACCCAAATTATATTATCAAAAGTCTACCATCCCGCCACAGAAATCACATTGATCCTTTTATATCAGCCTTGGAAGGATCCCTACTAATCTCCAGGCCAGAAATGAAATGAAAATCTTATAATCATGTTTATAATAGATACGGTTTGATATGCGGCAGAATCTGCTGGGTCGGTCCCTTCTTTGGGAATTACTGACATAATGCCCTTAGTTCAAGAGAAAGGATCAGTCCCTCACCTAATTATCTCTTTAAACAAATGTACCCAAACATTAATATGTTGTTCACCTTCTAATCTCTATACCTGTAAGAATTTACCATCTTCACCTGGGGCTTTTCTGTCACCTGTCTAGAAAACATCTCCTTATTCTCCTCACTTTTTAAATTTTTTGTAAGGTGTTGAGACTCCTCCTCAAAGTGTTTTAAAAGTTCCAAATCTTCCAAAAATGTGCCTAGTTCACTTGCATTTAGAGGCACTTCCTTCTTTGGGTAGTATAATGTTGTATACTATCCCTTGAATATCTCTATGTCTTCTGGATCCTTAAGCAGTCTATTTAATAGAGGATTCCTTAATTTAACTATCACCATTTCTATTTTCTGTCACTCGGCCCTTTGTGTTAAAGACTTCAGAACCTTGAGATTGTCATCAAAATATATTTGCTTTATTGTGTTTCATTTCATTTCATAACTCTCTTCCAAATATCTATTAACACACTTTTGTGTCTCCCAGTCCTCAGTCAGTTTTCTTCTATTCATCTTTCCATATTCTCCTCACCAGTTGCTATCCAACATGCCTTAATGGTCCTCTGTATTTTTCTTACCATTTAGTCATATTTCCCATACACTGAGTTGTGTCATCGGCTTAAACTCTTTATCAGCTCCTGCAAAGCCAATTGTCTTATATGAGCTTATTGACTGTATTCACTACCCTGTTCCTTGAAATCCTTCCTCTTCAACCAATGTACCAGAAACCTCCAGTACTTAACCAAATTGAATTCCTTTCTAGCCTGTATTTTTAACACAATGGTGGCATAATATAAGATTACTATGGGTTGAGAAGGCATCCATGTTCCCTTGATATGCAAAACTGATCAAGATAAGCCCAATTCCCATATCTAGAGGCAAGATGAATAAAGTTATAGTCACCACTCACTCCAGTTCAAATGTCCTCAGGATCAAATACTTTTAGGGAATTTCTGAGGAATCTCATCTCACTAGTAAGCTTTGCTCCTTAGACACCCTGCCCGTGCATCCCTTGCATAACAAATCACCTTCCAATCCTGCAAGAATGAATATTCCTTGCTGAAGATTGATTATCTCTTTTAAAACCACCTTCATTTCTTTAATCCTGGTCTTAGTTGGAAGATAAATGATCTCATTCATTAGTCTGTGACCAAGGCAGTCAACTTTGAGCACATCATACCTTTTATTCCTCTCCCAATAATATCCTCCACTATCAATGGGGCATCTCTAGTGACCAGCATTATTGTCCCCTTCTTTGGTCCCCTAACAATTTTTAATATTCTGCTAGACCTAGATCTCCTAAAAAATGTGTTCATGTTCATGTAAATATGCTTTCTGTAGTAAACCTATGGTGATCCTATCTAAGATGTCTAAGATGCATCAAAACTCACTTTAGTTTATCAGGATCCACTATACCATTGACATTCCAAGTTATTATTCTATGTACACTTATCTGAGAACCTCTTGGTCACCCACTTGTGATGTTCACTAATATCAGTATCGTAAGTTACAATATATTGGAATTTTAGTACAGTTCACTCAACAGACCTCTGAATCCAGCTGCAAGTTTGTCCATTTGCATCCCTACTTTGACCAGCTCTATACCACAAAGTTACTTATTTGTCTATAAAAAACAATAAACACAAAAAAATCAGCATTTCAACAAGTGGTATACTTTAACTTAAATCATTTCTTTAAAAAGTGAAAAACTTTAACAAGATATAAACCAATGAGCACAAGCTCCATCTATGCAGAAATAGTTTTGGGAGATCTCCATCAGTCTTGTTATTGACATAAAAATGCACCTTGTCATTATTGCCCCCAAACTACCTGTATCATCTGCTTCCTCTTACTACAGCTCCATCCCAAGATGGTAAGTGGTCTGAGCCATCGCAGGCCAGCAGTCACAGTCCCTGTGTACATGATCACCATTCAGTTCTCAAATACTCAGAGCAATTTAAATGAAGTCAAGTCGCAACAGTCTGAATACCTCACCACATTATCCAAAAACTCCCAGTGGGAGTTGCCAATAACTGCTATCATAAACAAAAATTAAATATTGCCAGTAAAGGTCAATGTGTTATTAGCCAGCAAGTACAAAGCTCACCCAGGAAGCAGTAACTGGTTATATAGTCTCATCTATAGACTTTTCCTTTGGGTCATGGCTGCAAAGGAAGCCCCATTTCTCAGATGCATTATTGATGAAACACACCACAAATCATAACAGGCCATCAAACTTTTCACCATCTAACAACTGTCAGCTTAATTTCAGATCAAGTCCTAGGATCCCTGGTTCACTGCTTAAAACCATTTCCCATGATGAATGTACTTACATATACAAAAGCACTGCAAGGAGATATCCTAGCATATAACACCACTGATTATCTCATTATGCAACCCATTTTAGTTAATCTTATGTTAACAATACATACCTTAAACAATAGAAGAAAGTAAGCACAGCAAACAATCATACATAACAATCAAAAATGAAAAGTTAGTTTACAAGGCTCTTCTGTTTGTTCCTCCACAATGAGCAAACAATCTACAGCTTTCCCAAGGTCTCCTGCCACCTTATTTGATAAGACATGGCCATCTCTGATTCACTCTTTCATTTGATGGGAGAAAAGTGGAAATTATTTAATTGTTTGTCCATCTCCTGTCAACCCTGAAAAAGGGGTAGACCTTGATTTTACTATAGACCCAGCCAGTGAGGAATCTCATATTTCACATACTCTCTTCCCTGCATATTTATAAAGCTCTTCTAACACTTGCGCTGAGTCAAAAAAAAAATTTGGTTCTCCTTGTAAACAGTATTTTAAACATTCTATGTTATAACAGATTAAACTTTGGGTTAAGTCTTTTATATTCTCTATCACTGGCAGAAATTATTTTCTTTTCTGACGAGATTGCATAGTCATTATCTTCAAAACCCTTGTGCAGTCCACCATCAAAAGTTTACTGTTCTGTCACATTTTAGACAGAAGGTGTTCTTTTAAATTATATCTTTGGAATATTACCTAATAGAGAATACAGCTGTCCATTTCTGCTGTCATTAGGAACATACACACAGTGGAATTGCTTTATTAGAATTTTGTCAGCCTGTACCCCAGTCCAACCACTGATCTGTTCCACCACAAACTTCAAACAATCTGAACCTTCATAATTTATGAGGATCATAGAGTATCTTCAATTTTTACATCAGGATCCAGCTTCCGACTACTTTAAATTCATGTTGATTTTTTCCTGTCTTGATTCAAGGCCCACCAATTTTTTCTTAGTAATTTGCCTACTCTCTGGAGAGTGGTTAGCTTAATGAAGTGATTATTTAGTGCTTCCTCTACCTGCTTCATGTTGTTATTAGTAGTGTTCAGATAATTCCCTAGTCTACTACATATTTTTAAAAAGCTTTTTATTGATTTGGTCTAGGTTTGTCCAAACCCACCATCATTTTACTCTCATCTGGCTTAACCACCCAATGCATTGCAAACAAGCCTGCTAATGTTTTTTTTTTTTAACTGTACATTTTTCAACCATTAAATGGCATTCAGCTATCTTGCAAACCTTCACTGAAGTCCCTACATAGTTTGCATATACAGCTTTATGAGGGCCACAATTTCAACATTACTTTTATATTTCCCATGCTGAGGAGAAAAGAAAGTGATCTGTCTAATTTGCCATCTTGCCAGAAGTCGCGATCCTTCCTGTTATCCTTAACATAATTTCTGAATGAACTGTTCATATTCTTGTACCAATTTGGTGGTCCTAAATGACATTTGCCATAGCACTGGACATTTGCGCTGAGCTGCTGTAGGTTGTCACACAAAGTGCCTCAGTTATGTGAGTCTTCTCCAATCTATCCGATTTTTCTCCTGGAATTTTACTTTTCAGCTAATTTAGCAATCTCTGAGGCTTTCTTTTGGTAATTTCACTTGGGCTGCTCTTTCTTTTTGCCCTTGGTGAGAGGAAGGATAGTAGGCCCTGTTTGTAGCAGTCTGTTGCTTTAGGCTGCATCTCCTGTATGTTTTTAATTGGCTGTTTAAATTTGTTTGAATCAAATTAAGGAATGCCATGCAGCCTTGGTCTTGCTTATGTATGTGGAACTTCAGTAGGCTGCATTACCAAACTTATCAACTATTTGAGAGACTTCTACAATGAAGTTCTTTTCTTACCCAGGACCTGATTTTTTCAGTTACCTTTTGAGACCCATCAGACCTGTGATTTGTAATTTTGCTTTGGTCTGATGTTTCTGTTTGCTCGTTGTGAAATAATGGTAATAGGAAGTACTCTGAAGGTTTAGTTGCAGTTGTCTCATACTCTACAGGGTTTTGGATTAACTGTCTGTTAAATTTGTTTGCTACAAAATGAGGAGTTATTACATGACCTTGTACTTATTTATACTGAGTGGCTGTAGCTTGTGATGTAAAACACATCAAGTAAGTTCAAGTTTTCTTCAATCCATCACATATTTTACATCTGACACCTGCATTTTTCAGCTAATCTTGAAATCCCAAATATTGGCTTTAAGTAATTTGGTTTGGAACGGCTGTTTCTGTTTACTTTTGGTGAAAGAAAAAGTAGCAGACAGTGTTCTTAGCAATTTTTTGTTATAGGTTGCTCCTCTGCATGTGTTTTGATTGGCTGACTACTAATATTTGTTTGTTACAGATTGGAAAATATTGCACTGCTTTGTGTTTGTGTATGGTGAGCGGCTGTAAGTTCAAATAGTGAGCAACTCAACTACATAAGATACGCCTCCAATCAAGCCAATATTTCAGCTGGAATTTCTTTTTAACTACTGCATGCAGTGCTGTGGAATTCAGTGTTATATAGAAGCTAGGAAGTGTTTATTAACCTCTCAGGAGCCTATCTCAAGTAAAGCCGTTCCATTATTCCAGCGACAGAAAGTTAAGGACAAAGCTGCTTTATTGATCTAACTGCACTGGTTTATCTGTCTTATTGTATTACTCTTACATTGTGTTTTCATTTATATGTGTTACCCTTGTGTTTTATTACCTTATTAGTTCTAACTGGTTCTTACTGATTTCCCTGATTTTTGTTATGCTTTCTGCACAGTGCTTTGTCTTGCAAACAGGTTACATCATTTCTTTTTTCTAGTATACCTTACTGCCTTTAGTCTAAAATGTTATTCTGTGCTATCTCTTTATCTGTTTAAACTGACCCTTATCTGCTAAAGTGACATTTCTAATGTTTATTTGGGTCTCTTTAGCCTTAGGTGGTATACTATATTTTTTTTTGTTTGTTTTTGATTTTTCTGTTGTACTTTTACTTTCCTGTTATACTTTACTGCAGTAATCCTTTTACATTTTACTGCATTGTATTTAAGTGGACTCTGTTGTCCCTATCTGAATTAAATTACTTCATACAATTTCATGCTATTTTGCTATGTTATTCCTTATTGTTCTTTTCAATTACATTTTATTTATGTGCCTATACTGTGTTTTATATTTGCATCGGTATAGTGCATTGCACTCTATGTTTTCAGTCTTCTTCAGTTGTGACATTAGCATACTATACTGCATGTCTTAAGCTTGATTTAGTCATAACATTTGTACATTGCACTGAACAGTTTTAATGTCATCAGTAATTTGCTTTTCAAAGCAGTTGTTTTACTGCAATGTGCTGTGTATTTTTAAGCCTGCTTTAGTTGTGGCATATACATACTGTGCTGCTCTGCATATTGTCTATCTATACATCATTTTCCTGTTGTTTTGGTATTTACTTGTGGTATTTTATAGTCACCCTAATGTTATAGGCATCAGTGTTTTTATAACCTTGGTGCTTTCTGAAAATGTCCATTCAGTTATGATGTAATGATGAGCCCAAAAGAAGGGCAAAACATGTCATTCATACAGCTAGCGGGGTTTGGCTTTCCTAGAGTGAACACAGAAAAGAAGACTTGTACAAAGTAAAAAGTCAGTGGACATTCAGAAGCCATGTAACTAGAATGTTTCTATATCCTTAAAGAGTTGTTGTTGTTGTTGTTGTGTCTTTTGACTTTTCCCGGTTAGGGATCGCCACAGCAGAACTCTGGTCCGCTAATGATTGGCAGTTGATTTTTATGTGCCGAGTTGCCAGCCCTGATGCACAACCTTCAGTGAAGGTACGCCCATTCACACATGTCTCCACGCAGAAGACACTCTAGCTGAGAATCGAACTGGACAGTGTCTTACTGTGAGGTGACAACGCTACCGCAGCACCACCATGTTAATCCCATGGTTCCCCATTGAAAAAAGTTTGTGATATTACACAGCAGAGATTCTGGATTGCATTATTCTCCCATCAGCATGTCTAACAAATGATTGTGAGTGTCATTTCCCACAAGGCCATCTAGTTAGTACATACATAGACATGCTTAGCTAACAGGTCTTTATACACAGTTGCCATGCAAGCAGGGAGTAGGTAACATGCAATGTGTTGTTCGCTTCATGTTGCTGGCCATGCCAGGTATTCCCTAGAGCTTTGTTTTTTAACCCTTGTCCACAACCAAAAGACCATGTAGCAAATGGTCTATAATGCAGTGTATACTGCAATGTGTAAGGCAGTAGAATGGCTCATGATACATAATATTGTTAAACACATGGAGCAGTAGCTGAGGATCTTACCAGGACCTATCACACCAGATATGGGACAGTAGCTGTGCATCTTACCTGGACCTACCACACCAGATATGGAGCAGTAGCTATGCAACCTACCAGGACCAACCACACCAGATATGTAGCAGTAGTTGTACATCTTACCAGGACCAACCACAACAGATATGGAGCAGTAGCTGTGCATCTTACCAGGATTTACCACACCAGATATGGAGCAGTAGCTGTGCATCTTACCAGGACCTACCACACCAGATATGGAGCAGTAACTATGCAATTTTCCAGGACCAACCATGCCAGATATGGAGCAGTAGTTGTGCACCTTTCCAGGATCTACCACACCAGATATGGAGCAGTAACTTTGCATCTTACTAGGACCAACCACACTAGATATAGAGAAGAAGCTGTGCATCTTACTGGGACCTACCACACCATATATGGAGCAGTAGCTGTGCATCTTACCAGCACCTACCACACCCTATATGGAGCAGTAGCTGTGCAACTTACCAGGACCAACCACACCAGATATAGAGCAGTAGTTGTGCATCTTACCAGGACCTACCACACTAGATATGGAGCAGAAGCTGTGCATCTTACTGAGACCTACCACACCATATATAGAGCAGTAGCTATGCATCTTGCTAGCAGCTAGCACACCCGATATGGAGCAGTAGCTGTGCATCTTACCAGGACCTACCACACCAGATATAGAGTAGTAGCTGTGCATCTTACCAGGACCTACCACACCAGCTGCACCAACAGCAAAGGGCTGGATCAAGTGTTAGGTGAGAAATACAGGAGCACCACAGCTGAGGCAGAACTGAGTCCAATACACTGTAGCACTAATACAAAGAAAGGGATTGGTTCAGAACTTTGGACCATGACACAGAAAAGAAAGAACAAAATGGCACATGCATTATCATACACAGGCTGTACTCTTCATTACACTTAACCATATACAGATATATTGGTGAATGGGAAGGGCACAGTTATCATCACTGGGAAAGGTGGGAGGGCACACTCAACTATGAAATGGTGAAGGGTAACAGGAAGTGGACACAGATAGTGGTTGTGGTGATTCTGGAATTATGTCCTTCAGTGCTGAGGTCAAGCTGCCAGAATGTAACCACTGTGATGGTCCAATGTTTTGGCCTGCAGTGTTGGGCTTGATGTGTCCCAAGGCAGAAAAGGAGTTGAACTACGGGTCCTCAAACATTCAACCTTTTGGGATGTATAGTATGTTGATCCTAATGAAAATTTCCATATATGTATTTTATTATAGTTCCATCCATTCTATATATTCCTTTATTGCATGTTATGTAATTACTTCAGAAGTATGTATACTTAAAATGTGATCTGTGTTTATCTTTGTTCTAACTATTTTTTTACTTAAAACATTTTTTTGGGAGCTTTTCTCCTCGGGTCTTTGCTGAAAAAGGGCTTCTAAGAACCCTAGACAGACTAACCCGGTTAACAAATGTAAAAAATAAATAAATAAATAGTTATCCACCAAAAGGTCATTGTCCATGACTGGAGGTGGCAGTCTGTTTGCCTACAAAACACATTTATGTTATAAAACTAACAGTCCGTGCAACCTGACTTTGTATTGTCTGTGGCTGATGTTCCCACATATTTACACAATGTCACTGGAGGCAAAGCTCTCACATAAAAGTACTCCTAATGTCAGTAAGGTTATCAGTAGTATACACACTGCACTTATCTCAGGCAATTCATAGCAGACATATAAACCCACATACGGTGAGGCACTTAAATGTAACCTTCGTGAACCCCAAAGACCTCCTAGATGAAGTATAAATAACAAACAGCCTTGGCAGCCTCGAATGCACTAGTTCAAAACAACACCCACATCATCACATACAGCCACATCTCATGGACCCTCTTCCTCTAAACCTATAAGGCATGCCACCACATAATCCGTTATTCTGGTCATTGGAGATTCCATCATGAGACGCATCAATATCCCCCTCACCAAGCTGAGTTAGGAGAATGTTATGGTCACTTCCTTATCAGGGGCTAGGATCTGCCACATTACACATTCACTCAGGTCACTTTACCACAAGTACCATTATGACTCAGTCATAGTCCATGTGGGTATAAATGACATGAGATGTGCCTCCCTAGACTATGTGAAGAGAAACATTATGGAGATCTTGGAATATGTGTCCCAGGCAGGTATGAGCCTGGCATTGAGCAGCATTTCACCTTCTCCAAGGATGATACCACAATACAAACAAAGGATGATGGAGATTAATAACTTTCTTAGTTTCTGGTGTCATTCTAAGGGGGTGCAATATTTGTCAGCATGGAAGAAGATGGTCAACAGACCATGCTGTTTTTCCAGGGATGGTCCGCACCTCTCTCCTTTAGGCTTTCAACTATTAGCTAAAACAATGTCTTCCCCAAGAGTGACTTTTTAGGCAATGCCAAACTGAAAGTATTTCCAACATAACAAATCAAAAGCAAGAAAATCTAAAGGTATTACTGTTTAATGCTAGGAGTCTAAATAAAAAAAACCTCCACTTCCTAAAAACTTTCTTCACCCTAGAGAATGCTGACATTTGTGTGGTCACTGAGACATGGTTTAAAGCTGCAGAGAGCACACCAACAGGGCAAGGTTATAATGCCTTCCACACATGTAGAATAGCTACTACACTGACAGGGACTAAAGTTGGAGGTGACTAGATTTACATCAAAAATAAATATATCTCAAGGCTGGTCAAATAGGACAATGCACTTGAGCTACTCCATGTTCAAACCACCATACAAAAAAATCCAATACCACTTCCTTGCAAGCTATAGGTCCCTTTCTATGACCCAGGAAACTCATAGCATATATTTAAACTTATTGGAACATTCACCACCCAACCCAATACCATATTCATGGGTGACTTTAATTATCCCACTATTAAGTTGGAATCCTATATGATGTCAAACGTGCAGGCACACAGATTCCTGGATTTTGTAAACACAAACTGCCTGGACCATATTGTCAAAAGACCAAACAGGGGTGCAACCATACTGGATCTGATCCTCATTAATATGGGAGAGTACTGCACACCCCCTACTGTAATATCTTCCTGGTAACGTCAGACCATAGAATGGTCTCCTTTGAAGTAAAAATAAAAACATTGACCGCCAGCTAACCCTGGAATATTCAGAAACTACTCTAAGGCTAACTTCCTGCTATTAAATGATAACCTGGCAACATTTCAGTCCATCATAAACCCTAAGAACACTGCTGCCTGTACAGAGCTGTTCAGTGAAACCCTTTACAAGCATTTTAATAGCTGCATAGATGCAGTGATACCCACCAGGAAGAAGTACAAAACTAACTCAAAACAAGCCTCTCTGGTGGAATCACGATAATAGAAGAAAGGAAACCCTAGCAAAAGTTAGGAGGTGCAGCACCCAGCAGGATAAAAGCACTCTCACCAAACTAAACAGACAACTCAGAGAACATATAAAGTCTACCAAAGCCAAATTTGAGGTAAATTTGGCCTCTCGGGCCAAGGACAACTAAAAGGCATTCTTTAGCTATGTCCGCAACCTCAAAGGCAATACACAATTGTGTATAGATCTCATTGTAAATGGAGCCACCAATTCTGAGCAAGAAAATATGGCAAACCTACTGACTGACAAATTCAGATCCAACTTTGTCCCTCTCTCCCCCTCAACCTTCCCTCAGGAAATACCATCAAATATAACTTCCCTGCTATCACTAGAGAACAAGTCCTTGATGCTCTGTCTAAGGCCAAGAACACTGCGTCAATGTACCCAGAAAGTATCCCAGGATGCCTTCTAAATAGCATGAAACATGACTTATCAGGCCATCTGGAATTGCTATTGAACTGTAGCCTCCAAAGAGGCTTCATGCCTCATGAAAGGAGAACATCAACAGCCATTCCTCTACACAAAGGTGGGCCATCTACATACCCTTGAAACTAAAGACCCATACGTCTTACTAGTCCTATATACAAAAACATGGAAAGAATTAGCATGAAAATGATCAATAATGATATAGTAAACCTCCAGACACTGGACCCAACCTAGTTTGATTTCATCAAGGCCAAGTCATGCCTACTCAATCTGGTGGAATTCTTTGAGAAGGTCACCAAAGCAATGGATGAGGGAAAATGGTTCAGACTGCCTATCTTGTCCTCGCCAAGCCATTTGACACAATACCCCACTAGGCATTGTTGACAAACTCAAGAAGTTAGGTACAAACCCTAAATGTTACCCGGTGGTGGGTAGCCAACTGGCTCACAGACAGGACACAGGAAGTTAGAATTGAGGAGTACAACTCTACAAAGAGGCCAGTCACAAGTGGAGTCCCTCAGGGATTGGTCCTCGGACCACTCCTTTTTGGCATTTAGTTCTCTGAAGTCAAAGCCAATGTCAGTGGTCAATGGCTGACTAAATGTGCAGATGATTGCAAATTAGGAGCTATCACTGAATACCACACTGACACAAATGTAATACAGGAAGGGCTGACATAGACAAACAACTGGTGTCAGAGCCATGGACTAAAACTAAATGCCAAGAAATCCATAATAGTATCCTTCGGGAAGTCATCTACCCCTGGTAATTATCATATTGACAGCACTCCCTTAAAACTGACCCAGTAGTCAGGGACATAGGGACACACATACAGTAATCTAGCCTTTGACCATCACTTGTCTACAGTAATGAGGAAATAATTATATGTTGCGCAATGTATAAACAAATGTATGGCATCTAGGTCTAAGGAAGTTATTGTTCCACTGTATTTGGCATTCATCAGACCTATCATTGAGTATAATGCCCCCTTTGGCATGTTCCTAATCAGGCATATCCAACAACTGAAATGTCCGCACAGGCTCTCACTAAAAGAATACAGGGCATAAGTAAAATGTCCTATGCTGACCTCCTCAAACCTCTATCCCTTTATTCTGTCTGCTACAGGATGTTGAGAGGATATCAATGTCTGGCATACAGAGCATTGTCAGACCTCACTCTGATGGACCTTCTGCATATCCACAAAACAAACAACACCAGAATTACCCATTCTAAAGACTTAAACCTTGCCTGTGATATAAATAGGATCTGCTTGAGAAACAGGTAGGTATCCCAGAGACTACCCCATCTCTTTAACAGGTTCCCTATCCATGTGAAGCAGAGTTCCTTCCTAACCCAATTCAAGTGTAACTTGGAAAATTGGATGGAAAACAGGAAATTCATCCCTGGCTTGGCACCAGTGTCTCTATTGGACACAGGCAAACTGCAAATGTTTCATCTTCCATACCCTTGCTTACACTTATCAAGGGTACCAGAACTTGTCAGATATTTGGGATGCATTGCTAGGATTAAAAGGCCTCTGTGATCTTTAGCTTAGTAAACACCTATGAACCTATATGGAAGCATGACCACTGCAGACTGATCGAATGACAAGTGAAGTGTGTCTCAAGGAGGCATCTTTGTAGTCAACATTTGTGTCCAGAAATCTCAGCAGCAGCACCTGCTCTCTCTCCTTGTACTCCATGTCACTTTTGCACTTGCCATGCATTGTTCCAAAACTCATGGAGCACACTAACCATCTCCAGACTGCTGTAGGTAACAGTTGATTGTGTCTCTATCCCTGGTTTGTACATCTTGCTGTTAAGGACAGGTATTATAATCAAATCAGGAATTGTCCATGGAGTCATGGTAGTATCTAACTACTCTCTTACCTACCCTCTGTGGAGAGAATTTGTACCTCAGAGCCAGTGCACATTTCAGATTCTATGGGCACTAGGAACACAAGTGAAGCATGTGAGAGACTCTCAGGTAGAAAATGTCCAGCATGCCCAGAACCTCGATAATGGACTCGGCAGCAGTAGATGTGGGGTGCCCTTTCCCCTTGTAGTGCAATGGGCTGTTCTGTGGTGTAATTCAACATTTCCACTTGCATGTTACCATTAAAACCAGCTACACATGCACTGCTATACCAAAATTCTCCCTCTATGAAATCTACAAAGAACAAACATGAACATGCATATTCCCCTGTAACCGTCTATATCATGCTTTATACTATATTAAAATGTAGTTACAGCATATTTTCACATACCTGGCCATGCAGGTTGTTGCAGTTGCAAAACAAAGGTGTTGAGAAGAATAGATAAGTAGGTGGGCCTTGGTCAATCCTTACCTTCAGCTGCAGTTGACTATGCTTTGTATTGCCATGGATATTACTAACTTTGTGCTTGTCTCCTATGGGTGCTTAAATGAGATAATGAAATATTAATTTCTGACTTTTCTCAAAAATTTCTATCAGGAAACACATAGGACATTTCAGATGACTTTTGGGAACCATTTTCATGCTATACCTTTTCTTGATAATCTCCACATTATAAACAGTACTGCAAAAATTCTGCCAATCGACTCATTGTGAAGTGATCGAATAAAAACAAAAAAATTGTGATTGTTTTTCAATAAGCTGTATGTCATTGATAGTATCTTAATTGAAACTGAATTTTCAAAAGCATTGCTCTTAACAACTCTTGTAGGAAAATAAAACTACATCCATGCTGCAGAATTACTAATGTGGCTGCCTCCTGCATCCATACCTCTCAACTGTCCAGATTTTTGCAGAATATCCAGATTTTTGCCTATTTTTGGTCTGTTTCTCATAAACGTTGTGGTTTTCTGACAACTCACTGAGGATTAAAGTCACTAAATAATGACATACTTTTGAAGTTCGATGTTCATATCCTTCAGAAAGTGCATGCTAACAAACATTCTGTTATTCTGGCAAATTTCAAAGTATATAGAGCAATATTTAAAATCTGTCCCTATTTCTGGGCTTTTGTCCCCCAATTACTTTAGGTTTTGTGCAAATTTCTTCCATGAAGAGGTTGAAATGTATACTTGTGTGATGCTGCCTCTCTGCACCAGTATTCAAGGAGCCTGAATCCTCACCATTGGCACTGGAGAGGGATGCTCGGTTGGAACAAAAATGGATACACCCAGTATTTCCAGATATAGCTCTCTGCATCAAGCTCAATTTCCTTTAAGAGCACACAGGGAACACACTCAGTCTGGGGTCTGGATCTCTCTATCTGCCTCCCTCCAGGTCTCCAATAAGACTCCCCACTGGCACAGCTATAGAGCTGAGACCTCAGCTGAGTGTCAAAGCCAAGTTCCCCAGCACCATCTCTGTGAAACCAGTGCTTCTTGTCCCTGCTCAAAACAGCTGACACACACACACTCTTTGAGATTTGATTTTCACACACACACACGCACACACACACACACACACACACACACACACACACACACACACACACACACACACACACACACACACACACACACACACACACACACACACCTACACCTGGGAAAGGCTGTCACAGATTTACTAGCTATGCCCCTTCTGTCCAGACTATAAGGTAGTCACACTACCACCCGACACTCCAAAGTCAGCTACTCTAAGTTTCTTGCAATAGTACCCAATTATACTGAGTGAAATTAATATTAATACAAATGGCAGTTTGACCAACAGGAAGGCTTTCAGGAGTGGCCAGAGCTATCACCAAATATATATAGTAGTCTCAGAGATTAGCATATTTTCTGAAAGACCAGTCACAATGAAAAGTTTAAATATATTTAATAATAAGTAAGAAAAGAACATGCAAATACTAAATATCTATTTATAGGAAACACCAGAGTTTCAGTCACAGGAAATATTAAAATAACACAGATGAATAGATTTGCACAGATACAGAGAAATGGTACTTAACTAGTCTCACTATATTTTTCTGACTAATCTAAAGAGTTACTATTCCCTGGTCACTTTCTAGAGCAAGGCAAGATGAAATAGGTGAGGTGTCCTTCTTTGTCAGGTTCCAAAAACAGACTGCCATGAGACTTCAGTCTCACCTAGTACTGAAATATCATTTTAGTGATGGATTACAGAATGGCATCACATACATCTGGTTTTCTGACTTCTGGTTCCCATGCTACCCCCCTTGACTAGACGCTGTCAGGATTTAGCACATATGTGTCAATAATACACACACACACACACACACACACACACACACACACACACACACACACACACACAGAAAGCTTCTTAATACAGACATTTTGTCTCTGGCTACACTGAGAGCTGTAAGATACAATCTTTATGGCCTAATCCAAGTAATTTAATTTCAAACTATTTTCAAAGTTAGGTGGATTGTGATTAACCTCTTCTCTTCCAGTATCCCCTGTTAAAACATATACATGTAAACAGTTACAAGAACATCTGTGTATTTCTTTTTCTGTACAGCAGGCACACTGCTGGTACATTTTAACACAAGCAGCTTTATAAATACATTGTTCTACACAAGCATCTGTATACGTCAGTTTGATACACAAATGACATGTAATTCTTTATAAAATTTCAGCTAGCTGTGCTGGCATATGTTACATATCCACTGCCCTACTTCTCCAGGTCTGTATTACATGATCGAACTGTCAAATGTTAATCAACCCCTAAATATCGAACCATCAGAATGTCAAATGGTTCAGTGGAGATCTCCGTACAGTGTGGACATGGAAGTTTTCCATTGTCTACACTGTAGTGCGATCTCAGAGTTGGTATATTTAAGTAGTGGGGGTTGTGCGGGGTGCAGGAGGGCTTGCCCCCTTGCTTAGAGTGTTTTAATGGTTTGGGTGTTTTATTTATTTATTTTTTTTATTTGAGCATGTGAGAATTTTTAAGAGTATGGAGCATCTAGTAAGTTCTATTAAACTTCTTAAAACTAAGAAACTGAATAGGGACAGAAATTATTATAGTAATGGCCTGGCATATCCCAGACCTCCTCCTTCCCAGGAATGGGGCAAAAAATATACTAATTCTAATGGGAATTCTGGAAACAGTAACAGCAATGTTATTGATACTGACAATCCTTCAACTAGTAACGCTGGTCAGGTTTTTTTAGACACGGAGGAGTTTCCCCCCCTGAGACGCTCAGAGCGTCTGAGGAACAAAGGTCCCCAGGGGAACAGCAATTGGGATATGGCCCCGATGAACAGGAACAACCATTGGAACAGGGGAGGGATGGTGAACAGAGGGGGGAAGAGGTACCAGTCCTGGAACAACAGGATGTAAATGTGACTTTAATTAACTTGTTGCATTCACCACCAAACAATATAGGTGATGATATGGACCATTTACTCCCACCCTACCACATAATTACCAACACTTTAGGTGACTTTAATGTGTACCATTTTTCCAGTATTGCTGTTAATTCTGAACACTGTGATTTGTTTGCCAAAGGATTCACCTTTGTACCCCCACAGTCCCTAAATGTTTCTAATACTCTTATGGATTTAAGAATGTATACACGTAAGCTGAACTTGAACATTCTTTTTAAAAACTCTGCACCTGGTTCCTTTGTCAACCCTTTAACCACCTCTAGTACATACAACCCCCCACTTCATCCCATTGTCCAACTTTTTGAGAACATGTGTGAGTTAGATATACGTAACTCTAAGCTTTTTAGTAGGAACTCTGACATGAATGAGAGAAAGGTAATGGATGAAATAAAAATCTTTTCACAAAATGTTAGAATTATGAAACCTGATAAAGGTGGAGGTGTTGTCTTGATGGACTATGAGGACTATAACAAGAAAATGTTTTGTATTCTAGAAGGAAAAGCATATTTTAGGTCATCCATTAATGAACTGAACACTTCTTACCAGCATATAAGGATTGAACTCCAAGATTTATTTATAGAGGGTCCAATTTCCATTGATGTGCTTAATTTTCTCTCTGTTCCCTGCCCTAAAATATCAGTCATGTTTGGGCTGCCAAAATTGCATAAAAATCTTAGCCAATCACCCATGCGACCCATAGTAGACTCCAAGGGGTCCATTACCCACCCCCTTGCAAGATATCTAGACAATAAGTTAAAAGAACACATATTGAGTGAGACACATATCTGCAAGGATTCATGGAGTTTCTTACAAGCTATGGATGAGATACCTTTCAAGGACACTTTTGTTTTTATTACTATTGATATTAAGGACCTTTATTCAGTCATACCTCACACAATTGGTTTGGAGTGGTTCACAGATTTCTTATATGAAAAAGATATCTCACACTTCCAGACCTTGATCTTTTCACAACTGATGGAAATTGTCCTTAAAAAAAACTTCATTTTGTTAAACAAAGAAATTTACTTACAACAAGAAGGGGTGGCTATGGGGTCTGCATGTGGTGGTTTATATGCAAATATTGTAGTTAGGCAATGGGAGAAAAAAATTCTTTTTTCTTCATGTTATTTTGAGTACATCAAATTTTACACCAGGTTTATGGATATGTTTGTTCTGTGGGATGGACCTGTTGATACTATTGATGATTTTATAAATTATATTGGAACCACCACAGAATTTCTAAAGTTTACCTATACCAGAGACCTTGACAAAATTTACTTTTTAGATGTCTTTCTGGAAAAGGATTATGAAAATAAAACTGCATTTTTCTAGCACACACCCAGTCAAACAAAAGAAAGCAATAGTTAAGGGACAGTTCGTGCGTGCAGCCCATATGGTATCTGGTACTGATGAATTTTTAGATGAATGTGACAACTTGAAAAATAGGTTTCAAAAAAGCTATCTTTGTAAGTTCGTTAGTGATATAATGATTGAGGTGGTTAACAAGAGTGAGCGTGGGTTTTATGCACCTTTACTTTCTTGTAGTATGACTGACAGTGGTCCTTCCAGCAGTAATCAAGAAACTGACAATGTTGCAAGTAAGAATGATTATAAGACTTCTTTCATCACTGTATTCACTCAAGACAGTTACATAGTAAGAAACATCTTACAAAAAACTGGTCTATTTTGAGACATGACAAGAACATCAGACCACTAATAGGACCGCAACCTATTATGGTATATAGGAAAAGCTAGAATATGAAAAACATATTTGAGAGTAGTAACTCTTACCCAAACCACAGGTCAGGTTCTATGAACAAATGTGGCAGATATAACTATTGCAGTTACATTAAAGAAGGCAATATTTTTGACATTAATAATATTGAAATCAGAATTAATCAGAACTACAACTGCAATTCGGAGAAAGTGATTTACTGTGCCATGTGTACCACCTGTTCTTGCTTTTACATAGGCAAGACTGATAGAAAGTTAAAAAATCGCATATACGAATGCTTATATGATGTAAGGAATAAATAATAAACAAATTCTCTTAGCAAACATGTTTTGGAGTATAATGACCATAAGTTCCAATTTTTTATTATAGACAATATCAGTACCAACATGAGGGGTGGTGCATGGTCACTATTACTTGAGAAAAGAGAATTATACTGGCAATTACATTTGAATGCCGGGAAATGGCCAGGCCTGAATGAGCATATTTCAGTTAGCCCAATTTTAAAACTAAAGGCACTAGAAAGATAAAATGTGTGTGTGTGTGTGTGTGTGTGTGTGTGTGTGTGTGTGTGTGTGTCTGTCTGTGTGTGTGTGTGTATGTGTATATATATATATATATATATATATATATATATATATATATATATATATATATATATATATATATATATATATATATATATATATATATTTCTCCATTATGCATTTTAACATTTTAGCATTTAAATAATTCACATGTTCAGTATTTATGTTAAGTGTATTTATTTCTCTTAACATTTTCTACTATATCTAGTTTTTAGTATTTAATCACACATATTTATTGTTTTAACACATTCAACATATTTAAATATTTATTGTAAATTGTCATTTTTATGAAGCAGTGTTTATATATAGTGTTTTTAGGGTGGTGTGTTCCATGAACTTTTTCAGTTTGTATAGTTTGTCTGCTTTTTAAATTCAGTGACTGCAAATATTGTACTTTTAATGACATAATTGATCAGTTTATAACTGGGTGGAACTTCCAGTTTGGACTGTATAAGAAGTAAGAAACTATGTGGGGTAAATTGTCTGATGAAGTCTAGATCTTTCTGGATGAAAGCGCTCATCCTTGAATTTTTTGTCTGAAGTTAATAAAGTGGATTCTGCATTCTACAACTGTGTGGTGATTTGCAGCTTGCAATACTTTGAGTGAGTTCAATTCAGCTACTTCTTCTGGCTTTTGTGTATATCTGCTTCAGTTTGTGCTTTGTGATTTTTTTTTTTTTGCCATTCGACATTACAGCATTTCGATATTTAGGGGTCGATTATCACGTGTTCAAACATTTGACTGTTCTATCATGTAATATAGACCCACTTCTCCTGGCATAGCTGGCAATACGTCACATCATATCATTCTGTATCTTCAGTGTCACATTACATAACACCAACATTTCATAGGTAATATAAAAATGTGAATGACAGAAAGACAGGCAGAGAGTTGTTTTTAAATAGAATTTCTGTACTTCTTAAAAATACCAAAAACAGTCACATGTGCTGAAACTAATCACATTTTTTTATGAAATAATATTAGTGGGTGAATTGCATGTTGCGTTTCTGCTAACATATGATACCATATTGTTCATGTATTGCCAGTGGTGTTCAACTGCATGAAGATAGGCACCTAAATTTGGCTCATGATGCCCACTCCACCTATTTGGACCTCTTCAAATCTAACTAGATTCAACCCTTTACCCTGATCCTGGGCGACTTTAACTATCCAATCATAAATTGGAAAAACTACTCACGACAAACTAAAATGCCCAGAGATTCCTCAGTTTTATAAATACAAATGCCTTATAACAACTAGTCAATAACCTCACAAGAGCTGATAATATCTTGGACTTGGTATTAATCAACATGAGTAACCACTGCAGCACCCCTACAGTATCATCCTCCCTGGTAAGATTCAACCATAAAGTGATCACTTTTGAAGTCAGCATCTCCCCTGACTTCCCTCTAGCTAGGGTTAAACAAAAAAAGTCTACAAAACTGATTACAACCTTCTCAGGAATGGTATAAACAGCTTCACAGCCCCCACTCCCTCTGTAGGAACTGGCACCATTGTCCAGATCTGCACCAAAGTACTATACGAGCATTTATATAGATGCATGGAATCAGGAATATCTGACAGGACAGAATCATTCTCCGCAAGGAAGAGTAAATCTGTCCGGTGGACATCTGCAATAAATAAACTATATAACAAAAGGAAACAAAATGCTGTCCATGACCAAGAAGGAGCAGGTGCTCAATTAGAAGCAATCTCTCCTCTAAAGCCAACTTCGAGTCCAGATTGGCCACATCTCATCTACTAGAGACAATCATAAGGCCTTCTTCACATATGTCCGCAATCTCAAAGGAAGCATCCTGATCTGTTCAGAACTGGTGGTCAAGGACACCACATACACAAATGCTGTAGATATAGCCAACCTACTGGCTGACAGATTCAGCAAAAGCTTCACCACTCTGCCACCCTCCCCTCCAGTATCTGCTCCCCTCCCCTTTTTTCTAGGGAACAGGTCATCACTACCCTCTCAAAGGCAAAACATCCAGCCTCCATGGGACCTGATAACATCCCAGGCTGCATCCTACATGAACTCAGGCATGAACTTGCAGCACCATTAGGCACCCCTATTCAACCAAAGCCTGAGTATCGGCTTTGTCCCTGCTGAGTGGAGGACAGCCACTGTCATCCCTTTACACAAAGGTGGAGCATGCACCAATCCAGGAAATTATAGACCCATCAGCCTAACTAACCTGATCTGCAAGGCCATAGAATGGTTTATCACGGACCTCATTAACAGGGACATTGGCAACCTCCAAGCACTCAACCCCACACAGTTTGCCTTTGTCAAGAGGACAGCATGTCTGTTGATCTAGCTGACTTCCTTGAGACAGTCACCAAAGCCATGGACAAGGGGAAGATGGTACACACCACCTACCTTGACCTGGCCAAAGCCTTTGACACTATTTCCCACTCAGACATAATAGATAAACTCTCTCAACTAGGCATCAATCCATATGTTACCAGATGGGTAGCAAACTGGCTCACTGTTAGAATGCACCTAATCAAAAGAGGGGAATCCACCTCAAGTAGTAGACCTATAATTAGCAGAGTATCCCAGGGATCGGTCTTGGGGCTCTGTTATTTGGGATATACTTCTCTGAGGTTCAGGCCAAAACCAGTGGACTATGTCTGACCAAGTTTGCAGATGACTACAAGCTGGGTGCAGTCATGAGTTCCCCAAGTGATGTGGACGTTCTTCAAGAAGGTCTCACCCAGACAAATGACTGGTGCCAGAAACATGGCCTCAAGCTGAATGCAAAAAAAAATGCATCATCATCCCTATTGGGGAGAGTGATTTCTCCACATATTATCACATTAATAACAATGTCCTAAGCATGCAATCAGTCGTGAAGGATTTGGGCGCCCAGGTTGAAAGCAACCTGACTTTTAACCACCATGTTGCTTTCGTTATACAGAAAGCTTTCTACATGGCCCACCTCCTAAGTAAGGGTATCTCATCCAGGGACAAGGAGGTCATAACATCCCTGTATTCTTCCCTTATAAGGCTAATTATTGAGTACAACGCCCCCTTTGGCATGAGCCTCACAAAGCACATGCAGCAGCTGGAGAGACCACAGAGGTTCCTCACCAGAAGAATCCAAGGCCTCAAACATCTACCCGACACTGATAGACTAAAAGCCCTGTCCTTCCACTCAGTTTCATACAGACTCCTCAGAGGTGACCTCTGTCTAGCATACAAAGTAATCGTGGACCCCTCCTTGATGGGACTGCTGCATATCCGCAAGTCAAGCTCCACTCGATTAATCTGCACACACAACCTCAACCTGGTTTGTAACATCAATAGGACTTGTTGGCAGGACAGATTTGTGTTCTAGAGACTCCTCCCATCTGTGGAATTGTTTCCCTCTCCACAGCAAGCAGAGTACCTCACTATCCCTTTTCAAGTGCAACATGGATGGGAAACAGAAAATACACCCCTGGGATTCCACCTGTGTCTCTGCTGGACAGGGGCTTTGGGTGCTGAGTTGTCTAAACATGGGATAAACTCTTGGCTAGGCTTATAAGGGCCTATTATCCTGTGATCCTATGAATTCTGTGAGTACCGTAAACCAAATGAGGTATTGATTTGAATTACTTCTTCTTTGTTAACATATATTTGATTTAATGTTCATATACCGCACCACTGGGGAAAGGTAAGTGAGAGAACATTGGCACAAATTATGCTCTGAAAAGGTGTTGATGTTTTAAAGCAACATAAATCATTCTGATATTGAAGAATGGTGATGTATAAGGTACATGTGTTGTACTATTACTATGGTTCTTGGAACTAAATATTTAGGAAAGATGTGTGATTAGATCAGCATAAAGGTACTATTGTTTAGCTTTCCTGATGTGAACTACAAGCTTCACCTATTTGGTTTCTAAATGGGATGCTACCTGTACTGTCAGCCTGCCTTGCATGAGTTTGCTTAAGTTGCCACAAATGAACCAGATTTCTTGTGTGTGTGTGTGTGTGTGGAGGGGGGGGGGGGGCATGTTGAAAGTTCTTTGAATGCTTCTGTTATCTAAATATTGTTATCAGTTATGATTAAAAATAACAAGTTGGAATTCTATTTGAATTTTTTATTCTGTAAAGATGTATAGAAAAGGCTGGCATAGGGCATCATCCAGGAGACATTTCTTTTCTTAAAGGATGGTATAATGCTTGCAAATTATGTACTTACATCAATGTGCCAGATTTTGGATAGCCCTTATTAGTTTTGAATTATGCAGTGAGTTGAGTGGTCTATCTTCCAGGTACTAGATAATTAAGGAGGAACTCTTGACTTTGCTGAACAACATTTTTATCGTTTGAGTATTGTCTTTGTACGTAGAAGTCTAGTATCTGTTTGTTAGGTAACTTTTTAGAGATTTAGGCAGGAGCTGACAGTAAAGTAAATTATATGACATCTTTCTGAGTCAAATTTCACAGGATTTATGAATAAGAATAGCTAAGCGCTGATTTCCAAGGATCAGGCAATTCAGTTTGGTTAGAGAGTGAATTCAGTGGATAAGTGCATCAGAGGCAAAGTCTGCCCTGACTTTATATGTCTATATATATTTAGGTAAGGATATAGATCCATATATATATATAGACCCATATAGGCACACACACACACACACACACACACACACACACACACACACACACACACACACACACACACACACACACACATATGCGTGCGTATATGTTTTAGATAGATAGATAAACAGATAGATAGATAGATAGCTATAGCTATATAAAATGTAAGAGACAGTAATCATGTAAAGCTAGCAATGCAATTTTGCTTGAGTAGATTATTTATTAATTTGATTAATGGTTTTCTTTATGTTGAATAGTGATAAGTCTGTATCATCCCTAAGTAGGACAGGAAGAGTTCTGTTGACAGAGGAGTGAGTGATCTGTTTTGTGATGCTGATTAAAAATCTCTTCATATTTGTTTTCGCTTGCTGTTGGGGGGAGGGATGACCAATTTCTCTTCAGACATTTTTACAGTATCAAAAGTCTTAGGTCTTCCCATGTCCTATCAATCACATTTTGTATTTGTCACTGTGGATCATACATCTTTCTCTAGAATGAACAGTGTTGTAAAAACCCATCCCTTTGCTACATATGTTCTCTTAATGTTGGATTCTCCATTGAAGCATTAGTGGCTACTCAGCTTGACCCAGAGACATTTGAGT
The DNA here is from genome assembly GCF_019279795.1 of Protopterus annectens. NCBI lineage: Eukaryota > Metazoa > Chordata > Ceratodontiformes > Protopteridae > Protopterus > Protopterus annectens. The sequence continues at coordinate 280,269,231 of NC_056732.1, read as the reverse complement.
GGGTACTGCTTGCTGGGATAAGTCAGTTAAGAATGCTATATGAAGACTATTATAGGATTCCTGTTAAAAGATTGCAGTCAAAAGTGGCCATTTCTGTATTTTATCTGTGTATAGAGTTAGTATTCCTAATCTAGGTTAGGGAACCGTTTGACAGGTATGACTAAGCTGGGCCAGGTGAAATATTTGACAGGGGTTAGGTAAATGGTAGAGCAATGAGCATTGTAGCTAATACTGTGGTTACATCCCTGAGCTTCTGGACTTCATTCAGAGCAAGTAGCGATCTTTTATACTGGGAGTGTTGTTGTAGTTCAGTATATAAGTGATGGAACGAGAAGGGTTGGTAACCTGTTGTGTTATACCTTTAATATGAGGCAGCTGTTTAAGCTTGCTGTCCTTATTTCTTAACAGCTATATGTAAATATCTCCAGGCATGATAATATTGTTCTTTCTTGTTTCCAGCAATATGCTAGGAAATATATCATTAAAGCATCATTGACAGTGATTAAAGTAGGAACAACATAAATGGGACAGAATGTTGGTCGAATGCTGATAAAGAGATTCTATATCTCTCTAATTTTCAATTCCATATTTTTAAAAAGAATCATGGCCACTGTAGTTTAAGAGCTTCCAATGTGTATAAAATCTTTTGTTGACCATCTGACTAACCAAAGCAGAGGGGAAATAACTCACTTCACAAGATCTACTTTTTTTGAAGATTTACAGAAAAAATGCCAGAAGTAAGAGGTATAGGTATTATTAAATAAAAAAAGTGATATCACCTGTGAAAAGTGATAATCATCTTACCTAATTGTCAATATAGTGTCCAAAAACAAAACTATTTTCACCCCAATAACACACACTAATCTGAAATTAAACATTCATATTGCTCAAACATTAAGGAGGTCCACAAGAAACTAAGCCTTCTTTACAGAAACAATTTTTAACTAGAACCACAAAAGCTACCATTGCCTGTACACAGCTTCTGTCAACTCTCCTATATGCCTTCCCAATACTAACCAACCTCTGTAAAACTGATCTAATCAAGTTGGAATCCTGTTACAATAAAATTGCCATGTTTGCTACTGATGCCAAACAAAGGTCACATCACTGTACAGCTCTTGAACAACTAAAATGGCTAGAACTTCCTCAACTGCTATACTATAAACAGTTAACTTTTGCCCACAAAATCCTACACCAACTGGATAAAATCCCCCCTCTCCAAAATCTTATACAACCATACACCACTTATAGAGCTCTCTGTTTCAGTAACAAACTCCTAGAAACCACCAAAGCTAACTCAGCTGGGGAATCACTCTTCTCAAACATCATTCCTAAAATATGAAATAGACTGCCAACCCCTATTACCTCTAACTGCTCCACAGCACAATTTAAAAAGCTCCTAACTACTCTGTTATTAGACACCAAGCTCTGTTCTTGCTGGATAAGTCTAACTTCAGTATATTTAACCACATATCGCTCATTGGGTGTTATTTTACTCCAATCTATGACATCATCTCTATTGAAACTTGCTTTGCCTCATCATTTATTTGTATGTACTGTTGTATCATACGTCATGTTAATGTAAATTCTAAAGAACTGTATTGCCCATCATTGTATAATCGCTGATTGTGAACGCTACTGGAATTTCATGGCATGTTTGTTAACTTTTACATTGTTTGTATTTCTTATTGTTGGAGCTTTTCTCCCCGGGCCTTCGCTGAAAAAGGACATGTGTCCAGTCAGACTTTCATGGTAAACAAATATAAAATAAATAAATCTTGATGTAAGTATGAATGCATATGTGTATATATCTATATCTATAGCCATGTCTATCTTTCTCTCTCTCTCTCTATATATATATATATATATATATATATACAGATATAAAGTTTATTTGTTATAAGATATTTTTCTGCATGCTATTGAGTTGTTCTCTCAGTTAAAAATATGTTTCAAAAACATATTCTTTTCAGATTATTTAACTCTTTCACTCCAATGGAGCTTAGGAAGTTTGTATTGTAACTTCCAATGGGTGGAGCCAGAGCCTTTTGACAGAATCAAATTATGCCCTCACATTTCAAACAAATGTTCACATCTCTAGAACCATAGGGTTTATGAAAGAAGTATAAATGGAAAACCCTTCAGCACAAGTTATTTTTAGAGTGGTAATATTTTTAAGGCTCTAGGTCTTAAACCAAATTTTATAAGCCGCAGTAAACACAGTAATTTATACATTTGTAATATTTTGTAAACAACTTACAATATCTCAGCAACCACTCAAATTACACACGTACTGCCAGCAGTGTTTTATTCATCTAGCTGAGAGCTTTCATGTGAGGCTAAGGAGTTCTGTCTCTGTTACTTGGTTGTTATGATATTTAGAAAAATGTGACAATGATATCTATATAAATTAATACCATAAAAACAACAGTTAATATCTATTTACTTGCAGTAGACAGAGGTCAATTAATGCAGTTGAGTTTGTCACTGTGTAAGCTTTAAGATGAAACTTTTAAAACCTTGTGCATAGCATGGTTTTGGAATAACTAATGCAAATATGAATGAGCAATATTTGACACCTAGAGGCATCAGTAGGAGTTAACTGCAAATGCACCTGGAGGCGTCACTATGATGTAATCAGTTAAAACAATGGAATTCTGATATTTCCCTGGGATGATTCCCCATCAGCAGTATGGAAAAAATACCCATTTCCTTGAACAGGCTGAAAAGCAAGGGAGAGATTGGTGTTATCCAAATATTTCCCAACAGAAAATGACTATCCAAAAATAAACAAATGCCCTCTGAATAGGATTCTAATACTGTGGAATTTGAACATAAAATGTGCCTTTTTACATGTTGAATGCATTAGCTCCCACAGACATACATATACACACACACACACACACACACACACACACACACACACACACACACACACACACACACGCACACACGCACACACATGTCTGCAGATGGTTAATTTGTTATTACCTTCATGAGATATGAAACAAACTCTCTAGCCATCAGAATTCATTTCCATTTTTAAAGGTCACACGCTTGTGCAGAACAAAGCTGTTTTTCTGTTACAACAGTACAAAGGACTTTCTCTAATGCTTAAGCAATGCTTACTTTATCAGTACAACAAAGAGAAAAAAACCTCAAAAGTAGACTGACATTCAACATTTATGTCTTTACAAAATGAAGACACAATCATGTTGTATACAAAACAGAAGTCATAGAACATTTTAACTCCAACCATTGCAACATGTGCCTTGTCAAGTATTCAGTCAGAATTCAGGATGGAACAGCTAGAGCTGAAAAATATCATGGAGATGTGTGACCCTCAACACACACGCACACACACACACACACACACACACACACACACACACACACACACACCTGTGTAAACATCTCAGATGTGCTATAAAAAAAGGATACCTATGAATGAAAAATGTTCACTTCCCCGAAGGACAACCACAAAGCTTTAACTATAAAAGGAATCTCAGAAGTAGCACTCAATTTTATGCTCAATCATAGCTTCACAGCAGAATTATGTAGCATGACACGTCAGTAAGGAAGCCTAACTCTTACAGTTAACGTAAAGTGCATGCTGAATTTATACCTATGAACTTATAAAACTATGTAGAAATAAAACCCATATAGAGTACCTCCTGAATTATTCAACCAGCTGCTTAATACATACATTCCTTTTGAACATTTATTGGATAATGCTCTAAAGAATGACTTGCAATCAAGTAACAAAACAAGTTTGACATTTTTGTGCAAATATGACCAGAGGTGTAACTGTATGGTGGATCGCATTATTTAAAACACTCTTTGTGAATCAGACATCACTTCAGAAGCATAATTTTAATTACATCAAACCCACTTATTAAAGATATGCTTGCACTATGTCACAAGATGATTTAAGTATTTCCCTGTTATGTATTATGTGTTTTCAGGAGCAGTGTACCTTGTCATATCAAAATAAAGTAAATCAACAAAGACAACATAGTGTACGGTCCTGTTAGCCAAGCTGTTTATAGACAAAGTAAATTACAATCCATCTACTGTAGAAAAGTATGTTATTAAAATGCTGGAAGAACTGACACGATAAATGTTTGCATTTAGCATTTACAACCTGGGGCAGTATTCTAAAAAGTCTTATATTGCTACTCTAGTTTGATTCCTTGAGATAGCACCTTTGAGAGTATAAGAGAATAAGAGAAAAATAATCAATCAAATGTTGAGTTTCTTTTAAAATATTTACATGGTAACAACACTGAGTATTGTTGTTATTTGTAAGTAAATTTAAGAGCCATGGCAGTTCAATGTAATGCTTTTGTGTCAGAGCTTTTAATACATATTTGTGTTTGCTGATAGCTGATCAATGAGTTCTGATTTCACGAAAAAGAATTAATTTTTGCAGGAACTGCAATTTAAATAGACTACAATTTTAAGTACATGTTACATTCAGAAATAAATTATTAGATATAATATTTTGAGACATATACAACAGTTAAAAATACAAACAAACATCTCTTTGATAAACATGATAGTGTAAATGACAGCGCAAGCTGATAATGAACGTGTGAAAAACCTATTTTAAAGTATGACAGTCAGAATTTTAGGGCTAATGGACTAAAATAAACAAACATTAATTCAAAGTGGATAATTAAGGGGCAAATATGTAAAAATATTTTTAAACCTGCTCTCATTGAAGAAAAAGAGGAAAACCATTTTGGCCTAAAAATGTGGTGCAATACATTACAACTTAATGCCCAATAAGATGTTGTGCTGCCATATAGCGGTGGTTACCACTGGTGGTCATCGACGCAAATGTTTTGCTTGTTAAATTTTTCCTTAGCACTTTGCTTGTGGCCCTCCAGAGGTATTCTGTGGTCCTACTCTACTGTCAGGTGGAACACTAAGCCTAGCCTCAGAGGTACCAACACACCTCTCACACACTAGTCATTCCTAAGTGCAACCTCTTTTCCTGACCATTTAAATTTACCTAACTCTATGGATGGACAATTTCCCACAGTTTCTCCAGCTAGCTTGGTCAACATGGGTATCCTGAGGCAGTGTAGCAACTCTTCCATGTTCACCAACAACCCTGTACTCCTACTCCACACAAGCTCAACATGTGAGAGATGCAACTATATTAAGAACCTTGAATCCATGCTCTCTCTCACACAGCATTCAGTACATATGACAATGACTAGGTTGCCAGCATCCACACCTCAGCTCCTACTGCACCCAAACCCAAATCACACATACACACATACTTACATATGCGGAGGTCCTCACCAGAAATATACCTAAACACCAGACATCTCACAAACACAAGCATGCTACACATAATACTTTCTCAGCAGAACACTATACACGTAATAGCTCATGCACAGGTGTCTCACCTGTCAAGCCCTCAAGGCAAAACCCAAAACCAAACATATTAGTCATAGATGATTCCATTGTGAAACACACAGATGTCCCTCTCACCAGGCTGGATAAAGAAAAGGTCATGTTCAGCTGTTTGTCAGGTGCCAGGATCCATCATATCACACATGCACTCAAGGCTCTCAACAACAGGTACTGTTGTGACTCTGTCATATTCCATGTTGGTGTGGGCAACTTGAGACATGTCTCTCTAGACTATATGAAGTGAGACATGACTGAACTCTCAGGCTACATGTCCCAGCAAGGTATGTACCTAGCCTTAAGTAGCATTTTACCTTCACCTAGGATAATGCCTCAATGCAAACAGACAATTATTGACTTATTTTCTGGTGTCATTCTAAGCGGATCCATATCTGTCAACCTGGGATGACATGATTGACAGACTGCAATGCTTTGCCTGAGATGGTCTTCATCCGTCATCCTGAAATTTCAGCTACTGGCTAAGGCTCTTGCCACCCCCATTGTGCATTTTTTAGACAGTGTCAAGGATAAAATTCCTGATATAAAAATTCCATCTAAAAACAACCTCAAGGCTATGCTTCTAAACACTAGGAGTCTTAACATGAAACTGCATCACTGGAAGCTGCCCTCACCTTGGAAGATGTATACATTAGTGCATTCACAGAAACCTGGTTCAAGGCTGTGGAGAGCACACCAGCCATACCAGGTTACACCTCCTTCCACATATTCAGACCACAAACTGAAGTTGTGAAAACTAAAGGAGGGTGTGTATCAATATTCATTAAAGATACATACACCTCCAGATTGGTTAATCAGTACTATTCTCTGGAGTTACTTCGGGTGAAATTAACTGTTGGTAAGACACCTATACAAGTCATTGCCAGTTATAGGACCCCCTCCATGAATCAGGACACCCACTCTGCCTATTTGGATCTACTTGAGTCTATCAATATACAACTGAACACCATAGTTTTGGGTGACTTTAACTACCCATCCATTGACTGGGTAAATTACTCTTTCTCAAACTCACGTGCCGAAAGGTTCCTCGACTTTGTTAACTTCAATACCCTGGACCAGCTGGTTGACACCCTCACAAGGGGTGACAACATCCTTGATCTGATACTTAGTAATGTGGGGGACCACTGTAGCACCCCCACTATGAGGTCATCCATGGTGAGATCTGACCACAAATCAGTATCATTCTAAGTAACTATCACACCTGACCCCCCCCCCAGCAGTAACTAAAGTAAAAAAAACCCCTCCAAAGTAGATTATAACCTCTTATGGGATGGTATAAATAGCTGCACTGCACCCCCCCCCAGATGGAACTGCAACCCTGCTGAGTTCTACACCATTGCTTTATATGAGCACCTGTATATCTGCATTGACCAGCTGTACTTAATAGGACCAATACAAGCTCCTCAAGGAAGAGCAAACCTGACTTGTGGACAACTGCCATTAACAGGCTTTACAACAAGAGGAAGAAATTGCTGTGTAAGAGTAAGTGGGAGCAAGCCCTAAACTGGAAACACACCCTCCTCAGCAAATAAGATTTCTTGTGAAGTCCTCCAAAGCAAACTATGAATCCAAATTAGCTTCCCCAACTAAGGACAACCATAAGGTGTTTAGCTACATCCGTAACCTAAAAGGAAAGGCCCAGATTTGTGCCAAACTGGTAGTTAATTATACCACATATACTGAGCCTGTGGACATTGCTAACCTGCTGGCTGACAGGCTCTGTGAAAATTTCACTCCCCTGTCCTTGCCACACATACCCCATGACATCCCTACCACCTGTCCCCTACCTTGTCATAAGTGTCCTCTCTAAGGCCAGAAACACAGCATCTTTGGGACCTCTTAGCATCCCAGGCTACATCCTATATGGTCTCCAACAAGAATTAGCACCACCATTGCATACTCTTTTCAGTCATTGTCTAAGCACCAGCTTCATCCCAGATGAATGGAAAATGTAGTGCTTCCACTGTCCCTGGGAACTATAGACCTATTAGTCTGATTAGTCTTATCTGCAAGGCCATGGAGTGAATCATTATGGATCTTATCAACAAAGATATAGGCAATCTCCAAACACTTGACCCTACTCAGTTTGTATTTGCCAAAAGGAGATCATGCCTGTTAAACCTGGTGGACTTCCTTGAGACAATCACCAAGGCCCTGGATAAGGAGAAATATGTGCATACAGCCTACTTAGACTTAGCCAAGGCTTTTGACAGTATCCCCCACTCAGGCATTATTTTTCAAACTCACCCAGCTAAGTATCAACCCTTATATCATTAGATGGGTCGCTAAATGGCTCACTGATAGAACACATATAATCAAAATAGGGGACTCCACCTCCAACAGCAGACATGTAACCAGTCGGATCAGTCCCGGGACATCTACTGTTTAGAATCTATTTCTCCATAGTACAAGGAAAAACTAAAGGTTTGTGGATGACAATGTTTGCTGATGACTGCAAATTGAGAGTGGTCATAGTATCTACAAATACATCCCACAAGAGGGTCTTACACAAAGAAATGACTGGTGCCAGAGTGATGGCCTTAAACTCAATGCAAACAAATGTATTATCTTCCCTTTCGGATGTTCATGCTAACAACCACATCAATAGCAACACCCTAAGTATACACTCAGTGGTGAGAGACCCAGGCATACAGGCTGACAGCAGCCTTAACTTTGATCACCATGTCTCCTCAGTGGTAAGAAGGGCATTGTATATTGCCCATCTCATAAGTAAGGGCATTGCCTCCAGAAAAGAAGGAGTTATAACCTCCCTGTACTCTTCCCGCGGGCCAATAATTGAGTACAATTCCTCTTTAGGAATGTACCTTTCCAAGTGCTGCAGCAGTGAGAGACCACAAAGGTTTCTTGCAAAGAAAATTCAAGTTCATCAGAATCTGTCCTATGTGGATGATCAGAAATCACTGTCACTTTATTCTGTTTCATACAGACTACTTAGAGGTGATCTCTGCCTTGCATACAAGGCAATCTCTGACCCTGCTTTATTGGAAATGCTGCATATCCGCAAGTCAAATGGTACATGGGTTACTCACTCTAAAGACCTTAACTTGGTATGTGACATTAATAGAATGTGCTGGAGGGACAGATTTGTCTCCCAGAAGTGACCACACCTTTGGAACAGACTACTACTTCATGTCAAACAGAGCACCTCATTGCGCCTCTTCAAATGCAGTCTGGACGATTGGATGCATGACCATAAATTCACCCTGGGTGTTCCACCTGTGTCCCTCTTGGACAGGGGCAATAGGTGCTGATCATGGAAATACGGGTAGAACTTGGCTAGGCTTGTAAGGGGTCTAGGGCCATTAGCCTAGAAAGTGCCAATGATCCTATAATCCTATGAATTTGGGCTACTAGCTTTGTGCGTGTGTGCGTGTGTGTGTGTGTGTGTGTGTGTGTGTGTGTGTGTGTGTGTGTGTGTTTAAGTAGTAAGTTAACAAAACTCACACACATGCACAAAGTATCTGCAGGATAGAGCTGAACATGTGCATATGCATACAAGCATGCACACACACACACACACACACACACACACACACACACACACACACACGCACACACACACACATGCACACAGGGACACGTGCACACACACTTTCACATGCACATGCATAAGCACATGCCTACACACATAGAAATACATATGCACATATTTTATGTAACAAAGTATTTAATGATGTATTTTAATAGGTACAAGATGCCGGTGAAGTATATGCCATATTGTTTTAAATATTGCTGCCCTTTGTAATAGGAAACAGATGCATCCTATTTTGCAAAGGATATGCACAATGTATTTGATTCCACCAGGAAAATGACTTATCAGTGTGTTTTGGGACAGTGTCTGCAATACAAAATGCAGCTGGTAAGCAGTGACTATATCATGTAGCACTTTAAAGCATGTGATGTATGTGCAATGGAGTCATCTGTACTTTCTTAAATGTCTGTACAACACTTAGCATTGCATTGCTTCAGGGATGTCAAGTTAACATTTCATTTTGAATAAAGGATGACATAATACTTGTACTGTAGCTGTAATCCTTTTAAATAAGCTGTTATTATTTGGACAACTGATTCAACAGTTTGTACAATATCATAATGAACAGCTTGTAGTGTTTATTGATTCTGCATTTACCCCTCTGCACCATGTCTGAGATACAGAGTATATCCTTAAAGGGATAATTCTTAAGAATTTAGGCCTTACATATTGAGAAAGAACCAGCACTTTCTTTATTGAAAACACTGTTACCATAACATTTTCCTTCTATGTTTGACCGTATCATATTAATAACAAAAAAAAAAAAAAAACAGCACCTATCAGATCTTAGTGTTACAGAAATAATGGTAAAATACTGAAGACTGTCTCCTTCTCTACAATGTCATACAGCTTGTTAATGCTATATTGCCAAAATGCATGTTACTGAAATGTATAGTGCTATTTAATTTTGCTTCTAATAGCTTGTGATACTTGATTTATTTTTTGAAGATAAAACTAGTATTTGACTTTGTCAGCCTTGTGACTTAAATCATTGTTGATAATGGTCTTGACCCTCTCAATACTTGCAAAAATGAATAAATAAGATCACATCTGTAACATATTAAGCAAGTTGCAGGATATATCCTTGCTAACATGAACCTAGAAGGTGTATAAAAAATAAGCAATAAGGTACTTCGATAGTTACTAGGCATGAGGCCTAGGAGACCACTGAGGAGCCTACCTCGATTTCCCAGTCGTCACAAAGCACTGTCTAATTAAGTGACTTGCTCAGGTTCACACATGAGCCAAATGAAGGCTGTGGGAGTCAAGCCCTGTATTACAGGAAGCAGCTCATTCACAGCTCATAGCCTTAATCATCTGCTCTACAAAGCAACACAGAAGTGAATCTGGTAATCTTAAGATTTCACTGTGTGTATCTTGGCATGATCCCAGTTTTAATGGTTAGATTCCTTTTCCAAGTGGCTCTTAAGGACTCATGTGCATCCCTCTCTTCATCCTTTAAATATTTCAATGGTCTGCTAACTAGATGTGATGTAGACATAACTTACCCCATTCTGGATTAGTTTACCTCTGTGTTTGGATTCATTTTAGCCTGTTCAGCAATTGAAGCAGTGACAGGTATTTTACACAGCATTATTTATTGCCCCAAAATGAGGGCTAAACTAACTCCAAGTTAGGGCCTTTCCCTCTGCTGTTATATGCTCCCAGCTGTAAGTGTACAGATGGCCTTCAGCCAGTTTATCATAGCTGTAGGACCTTAACTCCACCAGTTATAACTTATCTTTCCAATCAGACACAACAGGTCAACTGTAATATTATGAAATTGTTAAATAAAAATGAAGAATATGTTGAAGTTTCAATTTCTGACATTCAACATAGTTATGTTTACATTAGCAATTTCTTATATGAATTGTTTGTTAATAGTGACATTACTGCTGAATTATATGATTTTTAGTGGTGAACAATCCCAGGACTGGTGTGCTCTTTGGAATTCTGGAAATACATAAGAGCATCACTGATCCTCCATTTAGACCAGTTGTTTCAGCCTTAGGTTCTTGTATGGAGGGAATTTCCTTATATTTAGATCATGTGCTTAATACATATGTTCAGTCCCTCTGATCACATATACGTGATTCATGGGATTTTCTGGATTCCATTAGAAAGTTTAGTAATCAAATTTCTTATGATATGGAGTTTTATCTTATGCTGTCAGTAGATATAATTTCACTGTTTACTGCCATCCCACAAGAAGAGGGGATAGATTTTGTTAGATTTAATCTTAAGAAATACACCATGGTGGGCAACAAGTCTATTTATGTGTAAAGTACTTTACTTGATCTTTTATTAAAGAATATTTTTTTCATGTTTGATACTCGATATTTTAGATAATTGAAGGGGGTTGTGATGGGGGATAGGGTTGCACCCACTTTTTCTAGTATCATAGCTGCATGGTGGGAGTTACAGATTTTAACTACATCTGTTTTCTTTTCTCACATCAAATTGTATCAATGGTTTGTTGATTATTTAGTTTGTATTGTCAGCAAAGATGGTTTTCATTATAAAGAGTTTGTGGATGAAATGAGTAGAGGTACTAGTTTTTTAAAATTCACCTTGGGGAATTTTGGTCAGAAAGTTAGTTTTTTTGATTTGGAGTTAAGTTGGGACATGTCTGAGGGTAATTTTAAGAGTCATATTCATCATAAGAATACTGTCTCGAATAGTTATGTTCTTTTTAAAAGCAATCATCCTAGTCATATAAAAAAGAATATTCCTCATGGGCAGATGATTCGGGCTTCTCGTATGACTAGTAATGATACGGACTTTGATGGTGAGATCAAATTCATTATTGAATTGTTTCTGGGTAGAGGATATTCTCTAGATGTTTTAAACAAAGTTGCTGTTGAGATTTCGAATAAAATGAGATCTGAGTTTCCTCCCATTTTAGATTATGGTTTTTCTAAGAAGAAGTATGAGTTAATTTATAATGAAAAGAACTAGCCTAAATTTTGTTCGGAGATGACTGTCGATAGTCATCAAATTAGAAATATTTTAAAAGAAAATTGGAAAGTTATCATGGGCAACAATGGCTTAACCCACATGTTGGGTAATACCCCGCAATCTGTATATAAAAAACGTGGTGACATTAAACAAATTTTGGAATAGCCTTGTACTAAAATTCCTATGTTTTTTGCCTCTAAAATCTGGGAGCATTTAAATGTAATAGTTGCAACAGCTGTAGATTTATCCACAAAAGTCCATATATTAGATTAGAACATGATGATTTTAACATCAGGGTTGTTGTTGTTGTTTGTCTTTCGGCTTTTTCCCGGTAAAGGGTCGCCACAGCGGAACTCCGGTCCCCTAATGATTGGCAGTAGATTTTTACGAAATGCCGAGGTGCCAGCTCAATGCCCAACCTTCAACGAAGGCACGCCCATTTACACATGCATGTCTTTCAAACACTACCCAACCACGGGGAGGACATGCAGACTCCACACAGAAGGCACTCTCAAGCCAAGCTGAGAATCGAACAGGAGAACCTCTTGCTGTGAGGTACAATGCTAACACCGTACCACCGTGGCATCTGTGCCAAGTAAATTTGATTGTAACACCAAAGGGGTTATTTATATTGCTTTCTGTTCTGTATGTTCAGTATTTTATGTTGGAATGACTACCAGGTCTTTAGGTACTAGGACTAGAGAACACAATTATGCAGTAAAAGTTAAAAATATTAGCAATGTTCTATATATAAACATCACAAAGTGCAAAAAATATAAAAAGTTTACCTTTGGAGTCCTAGAGCATGTGGTGAAAAATATGTTGGGTGGTGACTTTAAAAATCTGGTTGCCAAAACAGAAACGGAATGGCAAATTTGGTTGTCAGCCCATCTTCTACCATGTTTACATGGCAGTATTAATATTAAATGTTTTCTTCTTAATATAAATTTGATTAGCTGTTTTAAACAATAAATACATGGTATGATGCATTTTATTATTATTTTATAAGTTTTCATGCAGTTCATAATGCTTATTTGATTTTTGATTTTTAATTGACTGATTGATTCCTTTTAGTGATTGGATGGTTCACATTTTTTAAATTAAGTATGTATTTGATGTTTTCTGGTTTGTATTTCTGAAGAAGTCTGAGGACAAATAGTGACAATTAAACATCTGCTACCCTAAAAACATTTCAGGTTAATGCCATCTTACTTTGGTGCTGTTCCAGTGATTATTTATTTAGTTTGAGTTTTTTTTTTTCCATGGTTGCCTGATATAGCTGAGCTTTTTAGTGTATACTAAGGAAATTACAGGATATACTCTTGCTAACATGAACCTGGAATGTGTATAGAAAAAAGGCAATGAGGCACTTAGACAGTTACTATGCATAAGACCGAGGAGACCACTGAGGACCCTAGCTCAATTTCCCAGTTACCACAAAGCATTGTCTAGTTAAGTGACTTACTCAGAGTCACTCATGAGGCAAATGAAGGCTGAATGAATCAAACCCTGTACCACAGGAAACAGCTCATTCATAGCTCATAGCCTTAATTGTCTGCTCTACAACATACAATAGCAACATAGAAGTGAAGCTTCTAATCTTCAAGATTTTATTGTGTGTATCTTGGCATGATCCCAGTTTTAATGGTTAGATTCCTTTCCCAAGTGGCTCTTAAGGACCTGTGTGCATCCGCATCCTCCTCCTTTATATATTCTAATGGTCTGCTAACTAGATGTGCTGTAGCACACGCTTCCTTCTTGACTTAACTTACCCCATTCTGGATTAGTTTACCTGGGTGTTTTGGATTCATTATAGCCTGTTCAGCAATTGAAGCAGTGGCAGGTGTCTTACACAGCATTATTTATTGCCCCCAAAGGAGAGGTAAACTAACTCCTAGCTAGGTCCTTTCCCTCTGCTGGTATATGCTCCCAGCTGTAAGGGTACAGATGGCTTTCAGCCAGCTTATCATAGCTGTAGGACCTTCACCCCACCAATTATAACTTATATTTCCAATCAGACACCATCATGGCTCTAGTAGACATTCTGAGGGCTGTCCGCTGATTTTAAAAAGGGGTGGTAATTCGTCATCTCTTTTCTTACCATGACGCAGGTATATAAGCATTGGATTGACATTGCCCATCTTTACTTTCAGCTAAACTGATATCTTCATAGAACATTGAATACTACAGTCAGAGTTGTCTTGTCATTTGGTAAAGGTTGAAGTCAGGCACACTGACTTACATATTTTGTGTACCAGTGGGCTATCGCACTAAGATTTCCTATGCCACTCACTCTTATTACCTGCAGAAGTATGAGATAAGTACATATCTCTTCAAACAAATAAAAAAAAAACTTTTAGGAGGGTCAGCTGGAAGAACCTTGACTTGATAGAAACTTGGATCTTTTGAACTCTGTAGAAAATGAATAAGTAGATTTTCCCATCTTAAAGTGAAAGTGACACATTTTTAGTGAACACAACTTGTTCCATGATGGCCACCAGATCTTTACTTCGATTGTGAGTGGACTGTTTATATCATAAATAAAGGAAACATTCTGCCAGTAGTCTGTTAGGTTTGTAGTTTACCTATGGAGCTATTGTTTTGGTTACATTCACTTTGTAGTCACAGAACCTACCAAAGTTTCAAAGGTCTCTAAAGAGGTTTTTCAAATTCTTTTCCAGAGTCTGAAACAAGTATAGATACAACATCCATGAATAAGAACAAGTTGCATTCTACTTCCTTACATTTGCTTTATTTTTGATAATGCTGTCTTGTTTGCTCTTTTAAGTGCTTTAGTATGTTACTTCCCATTCATCCTTACCTCACCCCTTACCCTTTTTATGCCTGTCCCATGCTAACTTGAATGCTTCAGTGGATTCTGTCTCCACTAACATTCCAGCAGTCCATTCCATTGGCCCACAATTCTCTTTGTGAAAATAAAATTGCAGGTGTCGAGTGAGTAGTTCTTGTCTATAATCATCTGCTTTAGGCTCTTCCTTTCCCATCTGTATTTCATGTTTAGAATGACCTGCTCACATCCTTCTGGCATAGTCTTATGCACCAGCATCATGTCCCCAAATTAGAAGAGTTCTAGCTCCTTTAACATAGATCCATTTTATTTCTCATCCACCCTACAGACCTTTCTTTTATCCTTCCTCTGAATTCTTCCAGAAGCCTGATGCCCCTTTTCTTATATGGCCTGAAGATCCACATGCCATAGTTAAGGTTTGGTCTGGCAATGTATAGTGGAAGCCTTACCTCTTTGTTTCTGGAGTCATTTTCCCAGAGGATAAACTCCTTTGGCATTCTGCCTGCTGCTTCCATTACCATCTCTTTGATGCTGCTACTCATGTGTGACCAACATCCAGTGGCTCTTTTCATGTTCTTTTGCATGTCCCACTCCACCCTACTGTTACTTCATAACAGGGATTTTGTCACCCAAGTGTAATACTTTACATTTGCTTTGCACTAAACCTTTACTACCATTTTTTCCTACTTGCTCAGCCCTTTTATGTCCTTTGCTAAACTCTTTCTCCTATTACCCACTGCTGAACTGCCCATGTGCCATCAGCATAGAATTTGAACCTTTTCTGTATTGCATTAAATATGCACTGGAAAAGCACACTGAAGAATATTCATACCCAGGAATAACCTCTTGTGTTGTTCCACCAGTAAAGTTCCTCTTTTCTAACATCAAACTCTCACAATATCCCTTTGTCTCCTACTATTCAATCACACAGTTATTGAATCACTTAGTTTTTGTCCTACTTCCAATCCCCCAGTCTTTCTATGAACCTGCTGTGTGGAAAGGAGTCAAAGGCTTTGGATAAGGTTCTAAAATATTTGGCCACAGACTCCAAAGGGTGAGCAAATAGAAAAGGAGAGAGTGGATAGACCTATTTGTTCTTATTTTCCAATGTAATTGAAATAGTGAATCTTGTCCTAATCTTGACTATAACCGTTGTCTCCTCGTGTATGTTTTGTAGCATCCTGACAAATTTATCAGGAAATGCAAAGGCTCTCAGCTGTCTAAAGAGATGGTCGCTTTCTGGGCTTTTTAAATCTTTCTGTGTTTCATAAATTAACAGCGAATGAAGCTTTTCTGATTTATCTGCATCCTGAAAAAGTATCACATCTTGTCAATAAGTCATCAGACTCTTATCAAAATTATATCAGTAATAATCTAAGTAAGGAATTTATGAGGTAATCATGCCATGAACAACTTATAACTGCAACTGAAGGAGGAAGCTGGTCTATAGGATGATGGTAGAGTTTCTCTTCTCTTTTATGATGATAGACATCACCGCCACTATTGATGAAGGTGGTATTCCTGTTTTCAGCATTTGGTTTCCAATATACAAGAAGTGAGTGATAGATCAGCCCTCACACTTCATAAATTTCCAGCAGAAAACAGTACCTAAGATCTGGCCAGCTTCAACACAGTATAAGCCTTAGGGTCATCTACAAGAATATAGTGCAGAAAAGTGCAAGTAGATTAGTAGATTCCCAGCAATGGTGGCTTATGTGGTCTCCAAATAATCTCCTTCTTCCATATCCTTGAGGTTATTTATTGGTATCTCTGCTGTTAACTGCATGAAATCCAGCTGAATCTGAGGCTGCAGATGAACTCTCAAAATATGTCAGTTGCAACAAATACAGAGCTAAATCCTCTTTCTAGTCAATCATTTGATGTGTATAATTTTTGACTATTTCTCCTGTCTCCAACACCAGGCCTGCCTTATTATGACTACAGCTGTGGAATGGTAAGCTACTCCTACCACGGCAGGCAAGCCACTCCTATTATGCAATAAAGACCTCATCAGAAGTGCTGGATCACCTGTTCCCAAAGTCATTTTTGGAAAAAATCCCAGTCCACATTTACTTAGCCTCTATACCAGGATCTATTCCTTTGCAGTCTAACTGTTTGTGAAACATGCCTTCCTCACAGAGATATATACAAAATCTCCAGGGCGTGTCAGATATTGGTAATCAGTGTGAACCTTATTGTTATGTAAATGCAGCTAGGTCTGACAAGACAATGGATATTGTATCACTATGCTGAATACATCACTAATGGATAATCACTGCTCAGTCAGACCTAGTGACTTGAGTATATCTTGGACAATAATAAAGAAAGACATTGTTTTTGTGGACTTTACCTCAATGCACAGCTATCATATCAATATGCTTAAAATGCCTAGGGGAAAACTTACCCAAAGGTGGTATAATCTATTTTCTAGGACAAATCTGCAAGTCTTATTGTTCATTTACAGGACTAAAATCCCAGATCAAAAAGAATGATTTCTGACCTGAAACAAGATCAAATCAGTGAAAATGTTAAAGTAATTAACTTGTGTAAAACTCCAGGGTATATATACATGTGCCAGTTTTAACTTAACTTTGTCTAATACAGCTACAAAAGGATCTGGGTAGCCTATATTGTCTGATACAACTTTGTCTACCAGAATTTAAGATGCAGATCACTCATCTTCTTACCCTTCCTTTGAATTTCAAAAATATTTCATAATGGTATTTACACTTTATCAATTGCACAGTTTCTGATTGCTACCTTACCTACTGCTAAGGCAGTTAAAGAATAAAGTTTTCTTGCAAGAAAATGTTTGTATTCCTGTATACTTATTCTTGATTTAATTTTATCCTGTGATTACTGATTTATAAACAAAACAGAGATCTTTCTGTTCTGTCATCTGAACCTATCATTATTTTTCTAACACAGCCAGCAGCACTAATGTGGGTCTATATGCCCACCTATGGACGATACTCAGAAGCACAGAAATGGATTATATTGTAAAGAAACAATTATCTTTTGACCCTCACACAAGTCACTGAATACAAAATGTGGTATCGGCTAGTACAGTAAAATAGTGTTTTTTTTCTTTTGTTGGTAAGTATTTATATGTAAGGCAAAGGCATCATCATCAGAATCACACTATGAACTTATTTCTTGTCTCCGATATAAAGGCCAATATTCCTTCCATAACTTAGCTGATCTTATCTTTTAAGAAAACTACTGTAGTTAACCAATTCCTGCTACAGTCCGGTAGAGTGGATTTATTTAGTCGCCACTGTCAACATTCTGTCACTACCTTTGGCCTTGCTTTTTCTTTTCCATTGAAGCAGATGTCTAACATTATTCTTTCTCTCTGTGTATCAGTTTTTAATTAACTTGGTCACATTTTCCAAGTTAATCTGCCTTAGCCTTGCAAACAGAAAAAAAAAATACTTTGATCTGACTATGTGACTGTCTGACTGTCTGACTATGCTCTGAATGGAAAGCTATGAGTGACAGGTGATCTGAATAACAATATCTGGATCAGAAGATTAGGTGACATTAGGACTGATACATTCAAGGTCTTAGTAGAAAAGGTACAATGATTAGACATCCATGTAACTCACATCAGGTACCCAGTGTACAGGAAAAATCTAAAAAACTGAGAGCAACCTGAATAGACATAAAGTGGTAACTTTAGATGATCTGAACTGACTCCTTTTCAATCGTTGAATATGCAATTTGTAGATTACAGCTAGCTGGTGCTCAAATAATTGGACTTCCAGAAGAATATTTAATTTTTTACTTTGGATTGATACTGAGACAAGTACCCCATGTGCCCAAGAAGTCAAATAAGTAGAACATGGAGGTCTAAGTAATTAATAACTGATCTGACACTTCCCATAAGTCCCAAACATCTTTCATCATATAAAATTATATAACCCCACTTTGCAGTTCCTCTTAGAAATGTCAGACTCAGTGCAACCACATGCAGCAGGGAGTGTAAATTTGCATCGTGCGTTTTGATACTTTTTTTTCCACAGTTAGTACACCTTCACTCTCAGCTGCATGTTTTTATGTATTCATTCAGTTTTTCAACCATACAGGTTGGCCAGGAAGAACAGTTCTGCTGGTTTAATGGGCACAATTCCACTCATGCTATGCCCTTTGCCTTACTTTTCACTGACTTCACAAATCATTGTGCTACTCATCTGCAAGAGGTTGGCTTTAAGTATGAATAATTTCAGGTTGCAGAACCACATTACAAATCATCATAAACTGGTCTCCTTCTGCTTGCGCAGGTTGAATATTGCAGTACTTACCTTCCTGTGCCTGCTTGTTTCAGAATAATAATCATGGTCCTGACAGTACATGGAATCCTCCCATTTATAGGTCTTTCCCAGCTTCCATAACTTTTCCAGCACCTCTTCTTTTGTTTCATATATGGCAATCCAGACAATCCCTACCATAGAAGTAGTTTTCTATTCACATTCTGGAAAAAATATTATATAAGGATTCCTCCTGTCCCTTCACTAAGCTGTTTCCTCATGAAAAATGTTTGTTTCCCTTTGTTCAGAAATAGCAGTTAACACATTTTTTAGTCCACCAGTCCATCCTTTAGGAATTTAGTGTTCACTTCTCCCACTGTCTAACATGCTCCTTTGTTTTTTTTTTTTTTATGATGACTATGGAAAAAATAGCAAGCTGATTTCTGCCAGACATCCCACTTGTTGTTGGCTAGACAAGGCTTAAACCATCTTCCCTTAAATCCACTGGGCTAGTTATTTTCCGTATTTTCCGGACTTCACTGAAGATTATTTTTCCCCATAGGCTTTAATCATTCCAGTTCTTGAAAAAAGTCTTTATACTTTAATAGTTTTGAGAATTATTGTCCATCTCTGACTTTCCATTTCTTGAGGAAGTTTATGTATAGTCCTTCAGATTCCCATCCACTCCTGACCTGGACCCTTTTAGCCTTGATGGTCTGAATGCAAAATACAGCACTGAGGCATTACTAGTTATAGCTGGAAATGTTGTTTGATGGTGGCTGGAGAGTAGATGTATTTCACCTTGCTCTGCCTTGATGTCTTGGCTGCATTAGGCACTTTGGACTGTGGAAACCTTTTTGAGTGCCTGAGTACTGACTTTAAGCTTACCTCCACAATCCTTGTCTGTTTTCTATGAAACAGTTTTCTGTGGTCAGCCTTCTACATTTTCTTTTTCTTCCATGGTCTAAACAGCCTCTGTGATCTCCTAGAACTCGGTGCTGGATCATTTTTTGTTTACTATGTGTGTGTTTCCAGTTAAGAATGTTCTACATATGTGAAAGGTATGCAGTATCCTGCTATACTGATGATATTCTAATGTATCCCTCATTTCTCTAGAGAAAATTCAGACTTTATTGCCTTTGAAAAGTACTCATGAACTGGATAGCACATAGCTGACTGAAGTTAAACTCCACAAAGACTGAGACCATGTTGGCACATGCTATGGTAAAAGCATTACAGCCTGCATGTGTGTTTCTGCCAATATTTTATAGTGATATATAAAATACTGTGTGTTGAGGCTATACCTCATTCCACACATTCTGACCCCAAAATGAGGTTGGGAAGACTAAGGGTAGTGGAGTCTCTATCTTCATCAAGGACACGCACACCTCCAGACTAGTTTGCTAGCATGATGTACTGGAATTACTCCAGGTGCAACTGACAGTTGGCAAGACATCCATTCAAGTAATAGCCAGATATAGAACCCCATCCATGATTCAGAACAACCACAACTCCTACCAGGGCCTATTTGACTCCATCAAGGCACCCCCTAACACACTGATCCTTGGTGACTTCATCTACGCCACCATAGATTGAGTGAACTATTCCTGCACTAATGCACTCACTCAACAATTCCTTGACTTCATTAGTTCTAATGCACTAGACCAGCTTGTCTCATCCATGATAAGGGGAGATAACATTCTGGACTTGGGTCTCACCAACATGGGTGATTGCTGCACCACTCCCATAGTATGTTCTTCTTTGATGAGATCAGATCAGATCATCAGTCTGTCTCATTCAAAGTTTGCACCTCACCCAACCCCCCACCCCCCAGCTGTATCCAGACTAAAAAACTTCTCAAAAGCTGACTACAACCTCCTAAGGGAGGATGCAGACAACTATGCTGAACAGTATGCCAATGCAGTATACAAGCACATATACAACTGCATGGACTCAGCCATACCCAACAGAACTAAAACCTGCTCCTCAAGGAAACACAAACCTATCAGGTGGACATCCTCTATCAACAGGCTTTACAACAAAAGGAAAAAAAAGTGTTGTCCAAGGGTAAAAAGGAATAAACTCCAAATTGGAAAAACTCCCTCCTCAGCCTCAGCATGCCAATTAGATCACTAGTGAAAACCTCCAAAGCCAATTATGAATTGAAACTAGCCTCCTAAACAAAGGGAAACCACAAAGCCTTCTTCAGTTACTTCAGGAAGCTTCATGGCAAAGACCAGGTTTGTTCCAAATTAGTACTTAACAGTATCACTTACACTGATTCTGTTGACTTAGCCAACCTGATAGCAGATAGGTTCAGCACAGACTTCACCCCTATCCTCCCCGAAAGGCCCATTACACATCCCTGATACTTATCCTGTACCTCACATCTACATAGATAAATTGTTAAAGGCCCTATCCAAGGCAAAAAACACAGCTTCCATGGGACCTGATAGTATCCTAGGCTGTATTCTGCACCATCTCCAGCAAGAACTAGCTTTGCCATTGAGCAACTATTCAACCACAGCCTAAGTACAAGGTTCATTCCAGCAGAGTGGAGAACTGTCATTGTCATCCTCTTGCACAATGGTGGTGCCACTACTCACCCTGGAAACTGTTACCCATTAGCTTGACAAGTCTGATCTGCAAAGCCATGGAGCGTAGTATAATGGATCTCATAAACAAGGACATAGACAATCTCCAAGCACTTGTCCTCACCCAGTTCGGATTTGTCAAGGACAGGTCTTGCCTGTTGAACCTGATGACTTCTTTGAGATTGTCACTAAGGCTTTGGATGGGGGAAAGTCAGTACATACAGCTTACTTTGACTTGGCAAAGGCCTTTGACACAATCCCCCACTCGAGCATCATCAAAAAGTAAACACAATTTGGCATAAATCTCTATCTCATCAGGTGAGTGGCCAACTAGCTCACCAGTAGGACCCACAAGGTCAAAATAGGTGCCTCCTCCTCTGACAGCAGAACTGTCCCTAGTGGTGTTACACAGAGATCTATCCTGGGACCCCTACCATTTGGCATCTATTTCTCAGAGGTCCAGGCAAAAACAAAAGGCCTGTACGTTGGGTGCTGTAATTGACTCCCCAAAATGATGTTAACATATTGCAAGAGGGTCTCTCAGCAACAAATGGCTGGTTTCAAAGTCATGTCCTCAAGTTTAACACAAAAAAGTATTATGATACCATTCAACAAAAACACAACCTCTAATGATTACCATATCAACGGTAACTCACTAAGCACACAACCTGTGGTGAGAGACCTGGGTACTCAGGTTGACAACAATCTCACATTTGACCATCATGTAGCAGCAGTGGTCAGAAAAGCTTTTTACTAGGTTTATCTCATAAGTAAAGGGATTGCATCCAGAGAAAAGGAGGTTATTACCTTTCTTTGAGTATAACACCCCATTTGGTATATACCTCTCCAAACATCTGCACCAACTGGAAAGGCCACAGAAATACCTCATAAAGAGAATTCATGGCTTCCAATACCTGTACTATGCAGACAGGCTCAAATAGCTATCACTATATTCAGTATCGTACAGATTGCACAGAGGTGATCTATGTCTCACCTGCAAAGCAATATTGGACCCTGCCCTACTAGAGATGCTCCATATCCATAAGTCTAATTCCTTGCACATTACCCAATCAAAAGGCCAATATCTAATATGCAACATCAACAAAACTTGATGGAATAAACTTCCCATTCATGTCAAACAGAGTACCTCACTGACCCTCTTCAATCACAAACTTGATGAGTGGATGGGAAACCACAAATTTGTCCCAGGGGTACCACCTGTGCCCCTCATTGACAGGGGCAATAAGTGCTGACTGAGGTCTCTTTTTTGAGGATAAACTCTTGGCTAGACTTGTAAGGGCCCCAGGGCCATTAGCCTAGTAATCTCATATGATCCTATGATCCTATGATATGCAGTTAGAGTTTGTGTCAGACGGTTAATAGCTTGGCATTATCTTTGATGACAATCTGGAACCTCTAAGTCAGTTCACAGCTCTCAAATTCTTTGTTCAATAATTATGAACAAAGCCAAAAATAACTGTGGGGAATTCCACAAATCAGGGATGATTTTTAAATATTACTTAATTCACTTAAAAAGTGAAAAGAGTAATTATGTTTTGCATCAACAAGGAATTTCTGAAAATATATAACCCTAATGTATGCCATTACTGACTGAATCTTCAGAAATAAAATTATATATGTATAGATAGATCAATGATTAGATGAGGGATAAACAACAAATATGAGGCAAAATCAGGAGTATTCTGCAAAATCAGTGACAGCTAAGAGATATAGGTCAGGTTTTGGTGGTATTGAAATGACCATACTTCCATCTCAGGGAATATCTCCCATATTAAGTATATGTACTCTAGGAATGATCTCACTTATGCATTAATATCGTATTGTCTTGATTACTGTTTTGTACCTATGGCTGTCTGATTTTTAGTCTGATCATCCTCAGTAGGTCTATAACTCAGGTGCAGAGTTGAGTATCTTATTTAAGTGTAGTCCCTCAGTTCTGTTGTATTGCTTTCCCATGGCAGCAAGATCCATCTTTAGTATCTTAACTGCTGGCAACTGATACTCCCATGTGTAGGCTTTAATCTACTGAAGACACACTACTAGAGATTTCAATGGTGTGATCTGAATCATTCAGACAGTGATCTCCAATTTGTGCAACTCACTACTTTCCCAGATTCAGCAGGGTGATTCCAAAGCCTTTATCATGAACCCATAAGATATTTAATTTAATTTATTATTTGTTTACCAGGAAAGTCCAACTTGGAATGAAACCAAGTTTCAGTGGAGGCCCAGGGAGAAACACTCCAGACACATGTCTTTGTGTATGTGTTGTGTGATATGTGTTTGCAAGGCTATACCTCATTCCTAGACAAAAATAATTAACTGGTTTAAAACATATCTTGGGCAACTGTCCTATGCCCATCATTTCTATCTTTTATTCGCTTAGTGTGAGGTAGGCAAAACGTGACATTTATTGTATATGTTCACTCCATTTATATTTATTACTTTTATGTTTCAATTATGGAATCTGGTAAACTGTGGATTGCTTTGGCTCATAATCTTCAAATAATGAGCACTGAACCTAAATAAACATAATGACCAATGTTATATTTAATACATTTATTTTGAGATCTTTACTATAGTATGTAAAGTAGTTATATTTCAAATGCAGGTGACAAAACATTATATCTCGGTACTGAAATCATAGCACAGCAAAAAAAAAAAAAAATGGAAGTGTCCCCTATCTGCCCTGGTAGATTATTCTAGATAATACATGTTAATGCATACTGCATTTCTAACCTATAATTACATTTAAATGTGTTGTCTGTGCATTGTCTGTTTCATTGTATGTGAAGTTCACATGTTGGACAAATCTGCACAAAATCATTAGTGCTTTATTAATTTAGTATTGACCAGGGACTTTTGCTGAAATAATTCAAGTTCAGATGAAGGTGATCCTTCTACGGCTATGTTTTTGCATCATATTTTGTATTTTCTAATGTATTTATTATGCCTTTGAAAGTGTATCATAGCTTCATGACATTCTAGTGAAATAAATCTAGTTTGTCTTTTAAAACATGCTTCATATACCCACGAGAGTTTATCCGAATTACTTGACAATCTAATGAAATCCATACCTTATTAACAGTTGCAGGGTATGACTAGAACATGATCTGCTTAATTACTTTGTTTTGTGTCTGTGAGCTACTAAAATGCGTTTTTATGATGTGTGTCACATGAGCGTTTAGTGCAGATAATGTTGACAATATGCGCCTTACCCCCTCACGCTCACCACCTCCAATACATATTTTGGTTAAAGTGAGACTGAAGGACCAGCTTTGCATTGCAGTGAATAAAATAAATGTATTTATTTTTCTAAATGGATTTAATGGTCTGAAGTACTGTACAACTAAATTATTCATAAATTAATAACTGTACTGCACCATGCATTGTATATAACAGTATAGCATTAAGAGGTGGTTCATAGAGATATGGTATACAAAACATCTTTCTTCACTTCTACATGGAGTTAAATCACCATGTGCATTAGAGTATATTAGCAGCTGTATTACAGGAGTTAGAGTTTCCATTAAAAGGAGAACTGACATTTTATAAGAAGAAAAGGCCCACTGCTTTGAGGTTTGTTTCCTGCTGAGAGGATAAGAAGGTCGTGCAGCATGATATCAAAGTCACACAGCTGGTTATCTTTAAGGCAAATCAAAGTCTTTAGGTTGTGGCATAGTTTGTTTAACAAGAATACAATAACAAATCAAGACGCATAGAAAGATCCATGTATTTGAAGCTGCTGTTAGCATATAAGGTAAACATTGTCTTAAAAAACAAATCTCACCAGCAACACCAACAGAATGCAATAACAAACCACAAACAGGAGGTACTATTGTATTACAAAATTATGACACTCTCCAGAACATATCAGTTTAATGTACTGGTGCAGGACATTTGTTTATGTGTGCTTTGCAATAATTGCATCTGACCCATGTGAAAATTAACTAAAAACACAGACACACAGACACAGGTGCACACACACACACACACACACACACACACACACACACACACACACACACTCACAGACATACATGCACACGTATATATGCGTGTGTGTATCTATATATCTTATATATATATATATATATATATATATATATATATATATATATATATATATATATATGGGTTCCCTACAGAAGACCGACAACACACAACACTGACACCCACATTGCCGACACCAGAAGCCCGACAGATGAAATACCGACAATGGGGAAACGGTAAGTCTCCATAGTGCGAAATGGAAATATTTCCACTCCTGCACTGTAGTGCAATCTCGGAGTTGGTATATTAAAGTTATGGGGGTGGGGGGGGGTGGAGGCTCCCACAGGGGGTGCAGGGGGGCATAGCCCCTCTGCTAGCAGAAAAAAGGAAGTGTTATTTTCCTTTTATCTGCAGTAGCACTGTTGTTGGTATTTCGTGTGTCGGGCTTTTGATGTCGGCGATGTGGGTGTCGGTGTTGTGAGCTGTCAGTCTTCTGTAGGGGATCCATGTGTGTGTATATATATATATATATATATATATATATATATATATATATATATATATATATATGTGTGTGTGTGTGTGTGTGTGTGTGTGTTTGTGTGCATGTGTATAGGAAGGATTTTACCAAATGTAGATGTCTCTTGTACCCACCACACCCCTTCCTGTTCTCTCCTTGTCATTCTCCATGTAGCATTTCATCCTGTATTTTCCTTTAAGCAATGCAAGTGAGGGGCCCTTCACTCTCTCTTTGTGAAGTAAGGCTTTTTCCAAGTGTCACTTAATAGGTCTCTCTTTCAGATAATATCCATTTATGCTTTTTTCCCCTTCATCTTTAATGTGCAAATCCATCACTCCCACTTTTTCTCAGACAATGCAATGAACCTAATAGTACTATCATTTCTTCATTGTCAGATATGTACACTCAAACATTCTAAGTCTCTGTATACCACATACCCTTCAAATAGTTCACTGTTTTGGAAATGTGGAACTGCACACATACTTCCATCACCAGGGCCTCTAGCACATATACAATATGCAGGATACCTTACAAGTACCATGCACTGTAACTGGACAGCCTTACCAGATTTGGAATCCATTACCCATGCTGTGCATTCAGCATGTTATTGACCTTTGCCTCTGTAGTTTCATGGCATCCCTGCATGAGGCCAAATGAAAACTGCATGAGTTTAAACTCTTCAGTATTTATTCTCAGACTTGGCCACTTCATGCTTCATTGCACTGGTAGATAGTTAACGTTTTGGTGATTTCCTATGATTTAATCTCAGTGGTTTTACTGGAAACCAGATCAGCACATCCATAACAGACCCTCAGTGACAGTCCAGTCATATAACAAAGCCAGTCCTCCTGAGTGCCCCAGTCACCCAATTCCTGTTGTAATAAAAGTCTCTCTTTAAACAACCCCAGCTGAGAGTCTTTCCAGGGAATGTAATCTCAGTAGACTCCTCAAGCACAGTCTAGCATCACAGAAGCTGAAGAGATAGGAGAATGACAGATTCCAAGATGCCTTTCTCTACATTTTTTGAAGAAAATTGTGTGTGTGTGTGAGTGTGTGTGTGTGTGTGTGTGTGTGTGTGTGTGTGTGTGTGTGTGTGTGTGTGTGTGTCTGTTTTGCCCACATGTGTATGAAATGCCCAGTTACATAGTTTCTGATTAAGTAACCTGGTTAGAGTCACACATCAGGCAAATTAAAACCTCTACACTTAAGTAAAAGAGATAGCTCATTACAAGTCTGAAGTGTTAATAATAATTCATGGCAACTGTGGGACCTCCATTAACTTTTTCTTTTTTGTTAAATCAATTATTTGAGTTTGATAGTTTTTCTTCAGGAAGTGAATGTTCAATGCAATACCTGTTGTAGTTCTGTTAATCTTTTAAGTGAATTAGAGTTGTCTGGCACTTAAGGCTGTGAGCTTTCTGTAGTCAAAATTACAGGATTTGAATCCTTCTATCTCCATTTAACGATGGTCTGACTGTGAGCATGTCACTCAGGCAGTACTCTTGCATTACCCCTGAAAAAGAGAGTTTCTCCAGTGGGTATACCTGGTTAGTAAAGAGATAAAAATATATTTAACAATTGCCCCTTTTTGTTCCCTTGCCCCTCAAAAAAATATTTTTGGCTTTTTCCAGAATTCCCGAGCAAAGAAATTAAGAATTATATTTGCCCGTATTTGTAATATTTGTGATTTTGTATCAAATTGTTGTGAATAACAGTCAGTAAATACGCATGACATGTGAGTTTCAGACTTTGTGTCCTTTAGAAAATGCTTGGTAATGCAACTTTCTAAGTATATAAGAGGAAGTTTTAAAATCTGTTCCTGATTGTGCGGTCTGTTTCTTTGCTTCTTGATCTAAGAAGTCACACGGTATGGTTCTCACAGAAGTGAGCTGATATACACATTTCAGTCATTATATATTTGTTCCTTCATTTTTTCAAGCAAATATCTGGATGCATGCAGTCATACAAGGGTTTGTAATTGTTGGCCATATCTGCATGTTTGTGTTTGCATGTTTATCCTGCATACCAAAGTAGTCATGGTGCAAAGGATTTTACCAAATGTAGAAAACAGGGTTTCATCATGTGAACCATGTTCTTTGGATGCGATCTTTGTTTTCCTTGTTTTGTGGACAGCATGCTTATTTCTCTGTGAGTAAATTGCATAACATGAAGTCTATAAGTTTAATGTTAAAATATTAACAATGAATGTTGCCTTAATTTAATTTGTTCCTCTCCTTACCTCCTCTAAAATAAAACCTCCTCACCTTCTGCTGACCTTCTTCCTGCTCAGTATCTAAAAATTGCAGCCAAACCATTAGCCTATTCCATTTCCATTCTGATTAACATAACCTTTGTGGAAAGCTACATTCCTTCAGTCTGGAAAATCTCACATATTCCCCTGCATAAAGGTGGGATCTCAACAGAAGTCTCTAACTACTGCCCCATAGCCTTACTCTCCCCCCCTAGCTAAAATCATGGAAAAATGCGTCCAAAAACAACTTCTTAAACACCTGTTAAATTACAACCTACTAGCCAACTGTCAGCATGGCTTCAGGCCTTTCCATAGCACCACTTCAGTCCTCCTTTCCTTTACTGACTGCATAAACAAAAAACGGAATAATAACATACTTACCTCTGCTCTCTTTATTGACCTATCCAAAGCCTTTGATATGGTCAATCACCATATATTGATAAACTTACTTAGAACTTTTGTAATCAACCCTAGTACTGTAAAGTGGTTCGAGTAATATCTTCATAACAGACAACAGGCAGTGCATTGGCAAAACAACTTATCCAACCTCCTTCCCATTACCCTTGGAGTCCCTCAAGGCTCAATACTTGGCTTCCTTCTGTTCTCTCTCTTTATTAATGATCTTCATGGCAGTATTCCCTCTGCAACCTGTATACAATATGCGGATGATTCTACTTTGATTTGTTCTGCCTCATTCCCCTCCAAACTGCACTCTATCACCCAACAGACTTTCCAAAACGTTGAAACATGGTTCCTAAAATGATGCTTAATCTTAAACGCAAAGAAAACCAAACTGTTACTTTTCTCCCCCACCAGTAAATCCCCACCACTTGACTTCTCTGTCTTGTCTAGTAATGGCACCAACATATCACCTGACCCTTCCACCAGGCTCCTCAGAGTAGAGATAGACAACAACCTATGCTTTGATTCTCACATTAACAACACTATAAAATTAGTTAACGGAAACCTAGGCTCCCTGTTTAGAATTAAACGATTTCTTACACCTCTTGCCAGAACTTCCAATGCCCATTCCCATCTGATTTCTACCCTCCTTTACACCTCCCCTATTTACATGTATTTGTCCAAAACTAACCTCACCAAACTGGCTGTCGTCTACAACAATATTGCCAGATTTGCCTCTGGCTCTACCTTTAGAGCTCATCACTGCTTAAACTTAAAACAATTGGGATGGCTTGAGCTGCAAAATCTGATCTTATTTCACCAGCTCTCCGTAACCCATAAAATCCTCTACAAACCTACGAACACCCCTATACTTACTGCCCTTATTACTCCTTATTGCAACCTCAAAAGCTTACGTTCTTCTAACAAACTTCTTATATCAACCTGTAAATCCAACAACTTGGCAGGCGACTCCTTGTTCTCTAACTTAACAGGAAAAGCCTGGAACTCCCTCCCTGACAACCTTACTGCTATCTCTTCTCTTCCCTGTTTCAAATCCCAACTCAAAACTCACCTCGTGACTCACTGGCTCTGCCCCTGTACTAACCATGACTAGCTACTACTTGCTTCTAGTACTTTCATTTATCCTGTATAAAAATCTTTCTTAAACTTACTTTTCTGCATTCATCCCCAATTGAACACCCTCTATTTGTAATTAATTGCTTATTGTTGTTACTGTAAAAATATGCTAATGCTCTTATTAGTTTTCTCTGTGCTAAATCTGTATCTCTGTTTTTTTTAATGTTTTTTAATGTGTATTAATATTTTGACTCGGAGCTTTTCTCTCCGGGCCTCTGCTGAAAATGGACATATATCCAGTTGGACCAGCCCGGTCAACAAATGTAAACTAAATAAAATAAATAAAATTGTTTTTTGCAGACACAGTGGTGAGGAATGCACCGTCTGATACTTAGTGCAGAAGAGTTCAGGCTATGAGCTTTTAGTGGCCTACATCTTGTAGTGCAGCTTTTGATTCTCTCACTTTTGTTTGTCTAGTTCGAGTCTGACCAAGTCATTTCACCAGCGAGTGTTCCTGGGTTGCATCTGTAAAGAGACACTTGGGTCCAGTAGGGTCTCCCAAGCAGTTAGCAAATTCATAACCTATTTGTCTTGTGAATACTTGCACCCTTTAGATAGCCCCTTCATTAGTGCTTCAGTCTATATTATTTGACTATGAATTCCTGCATGTCTGTTTTAGTTTAGAGGATCGCCATATACATTTTCAATAAATATGAGTTTCAAGGGAGGAAGAAGTTTATTGTTGCTCATGCACTTTGTTTTTCAAAGTGAGAGTGTTTTCTTTTGTTTATCAAATCTCTTGTCAATGTTTTTGCTGTAAAATGTTTAATGAATTATAAATTAAATGCAAATCGCAGTGATCATTGTAAAGGTAAAGAAGAAAACAGTATGCACGCTGACAGGTTTTAACAGTGTTTTATATTAATAGGGGAGAAACAGTCAAGTAATATGATATTGGTATGGCTGCTGTGGGGGGGGGGGGCAGTCTGGTTCATTACTCTGCCTAGAGACCCCTTTAATCATAATCCAGTTCTGCTCTTTGTTCAGAAACTGTACATTAATATTAACCATTATACATATGCCCTATCTTTTTTACTTTTCTATTTTTAAACAGGTAAATGGGGAACACATGAGTGCTGTCTTTTTAAGTGACTTACTCAAAGTCACAGAGTAAGCAAATGAAGGAAGAAAGAATCAAACCCTATACCCTGGAATACAGAAGCAGCTAACTAAGATTTTAGAGCCTTTATCTTCTGCACTGGAGCTTCACCTTTCTTTGCTTTTTCTGATAAAACATTGAGGGTTAAAAACCACTAAGGTTTATACTCAGTCAGTAATGCCAGTTATTAGCGTATTATAGTTTTTGTTGTTCACATATTGAGAAAATCCATTTTGATGAAATACCTTTTCTGATAACCTTTTCAAGGGAATTAGGGAAGTTTGCCTCTTATCTGCCTCAAGTTTTGCAGAACTTCACTGTTTATGATCCTATTTTTGCCCTGTCCCTCTTTAACTTTTTTTCTTGCAAATCACAGATGATTGTTGTCAGTCAATAAGGGAAATTATTACAGTTTCATAGTTTTTTTTATTGTTAAGATAATGTACATCCATGCAACCCTTATTGTTTTGTTAACTGTTAAGGTGATTTGGGGCTGTATGACAAAAGTACATGGACTTAATCATTTCTTCTCCACTTGCCTACTTTGTGACTTTGAACAAGTCACTTAACAAGACAATGTTCCTGCATCACCCCTGATAAGGAAAACTTTGCCCATTGGGTTTACCTGTTTATTAAATACATAAAATGGGACTTAAAATGTGTCCCTTTTTCTCCCCCATTATTTTTGGATTTGTTCAGAATTCTTCAGCAAAGAATTTGAGAGGTAAGGAGTCTGTTCCTTTTAAAAACTGTGCCTTTTGATAAATTGATGCAGATTGTCGTCACAAAATAATGAAAGCATGTGAGGTTCAGAAGTTGAATCCTTCAGAAAATACTTGATAATACAAAGCTTGTTTTTCTATCAACTTTGTATATAAGAAAAATATTTAAAATTTGTTTTTGATGCTGTTCCCTGTTTCTGATTCTTGAGCTAAGAAGTTCAGAGGGCAGAGGGGAGATGAACTCTATTGTTCTGACATCAGCAAGCTGAAATACATGTCTAGGCAATTATTTACACATTTATGCAATCACTTGATCTGAAGCAGATAACCACAGTGGACAGTTATACAAGAGGCTATAACTTGTGTGTGTTTGTGTGCATGAGTGTGTGTGCACGTGCGTGTGTGTGCGCGAGCGCCCGCACATGTGTGTGTGTGTGTGTCTGTGTTTCTGCAGATCAAAGTATCTTCAATGTAGTGGTTCAAATGAAGTAAAAACTATTTTGGGGAGAGAAGCTAAAATTGCTTGTCACTGAGTATTTGTAGTTTGAGAGGCTAAGAGGGGAAACAAGAATATTTTTTTTGTTTTGTGTGTGTGTGTTTGTGTGTGTGTGTGTGTGTGTGTGTGTGTGTGTGTGTGTGTGTGTGTGTGTGTGTGTGTGTGTGTGTGTGTGTGTGGTGCGGTGGAGGTCCTGGACTTTTTTAACTTACTCTCAAGTCTCTAAGGTTTGAAGAGTTGGGAGTAAAATACAATATATTATAATCACAGTGTAATATTTTGCCTTATAAATAGTGTAACAGGAAAATTTTATGTTGCACTCATGTGACTGCTCTGGCAAACAAAGGGAAACTGGGGTATCAAATACAATTTTATAATTATAAAGTCCACAGTTTAACCACAATGTGTGCTTTTGTTTAACCACAAGGTGTGCTTTTTTCCTAGTTGTTAATAAATGTGTCACATTTTACCCATCTGATAGACATTGTACAAGTTAATGCAGTAGTCTGCATCTTGAACATGGAAGGTTTACAACTGCTGAAATATATTTAATTTATGTGATTGTTGGAGTTATGTACTATATGGTATTCATGAGGTTGCAAGCATGTTCTTACCTGTATTGCTTTTTCCTGGCTGCAGTTAATTTTCTGGGGATTGGGAGGGTATTTGTCTTACCCACTTGTTCTTAGACTTTTGGAACTCGAGTTGTTTCTCCCTAGAGTCTCTAATGGCTGAAAGGAATACTTTAACTACGCCATGAGTTCCCTCCTCATTTATTAAAAAATATTGCACATTTTGCCCACTTGTTCCACCTAACGAGAGATGGTCAAGTATTCCATACTTTGGAATGTTGACTATGACTGCAGTTTCTTAAATTATTTTGATTGCTGGTACTATGGATGCTACGGTAATGTAAGACCATATTAAATGGTCTGAAAATAAGTCTCATCTTAAGAATTTAAGGATATATCATTTTGCTTATCTCAGTCAATAAAACTACAATTTTTTTACAGTGTTCTTCTGAGACTTGTTCATAGACAGTTATAACGTGAAAAGTCATATCTGCATTGTTTAAAATCTTTGTGCATTAAAACAAGTATTCAAATCCTAGAACTGGTTCTTGCAAACATATTCCATTTTGAGTGCTACCCTATTCTGTAAACTGCCCTTCTTTTGGCAGTATGTCCCTGCTTTGGCTTCCAGTGCCTGCCCTGGCCCTTATTACATGTTTTATTTTCTGGTAAACTGCCCATGATTACAATAAGTCAGTAATGTCAATCATTAGAGTTTTAAACTTCTTATTGTTCCAAAATGCATATTGTTGCACAGCTTGTGCTTGATTTTTTAATGAATTAGATTAATATTTAAAAAAATGTTCGTAATTTTATATCCCCCTTAGTATTTCTGTCTGTATAAACAATTACTGACCAAATAAGATAAGGTATGGTGCTACCCCAAAACATTCAGATCTAAACTATTTTTAGTGGGGTTATTTTAGCAGAATAGTGGGTTCATATTGCTACATTTGCTTGGTGCAATTTTTGTCTTTCTCATTGCTGTTTTTCTTGGTGGTGGCTGGAAAATTAATGTGGTTATTTGCAGTATCAGTAGTACAAGAGGTCACATTTGCTACAGAAAATTGGTGGTTCTGTTCCCATGCCAGGTACTTGGATTAATGCTTCCAATACTGATGTTGCAGTGCAGCATAAAGGAGGTTCTGCCCTCCTGGTTGTGCCTTCCTTTTGATACAGTGCTAAACTGTGGCCCCATCAACTTGAAATGGTGGTAGCTTAGGTGGATGTAAAGGATTCCAAGAATTTTTTCAAAAAGAGTAGGTTGTTTTACTATATAAATACCTTTTCATCTTTCTGTCATTATTTACACATTCACTGTATTTACACTTTATGTCACACTTTATACATCTTAATAAAGTACTTTACATGGTTATTTTTCTAAATACATTTAACAACCATTCTATGCTCCTAACCATTTCTTTATATCACAAATTACTTCCTCATATTCTTTTCTTTTGTTATATAACAATATTCCACATCTTCTTTTCTATAAATAGCAAACAGCAATGAATTAACATTTACCCATTTTTTCAGTTTTTTTTCACTCCCAGTCTTATATTCCTCATTCAGCACCATGCAGCACCATGTATATATTGATGTTTTTAAGTATGTTCCAGTCATATATATCTTTGAATAATGCCATAAAGTTTCATTTTTCTTACAATCCAAAAATAGTGTGTGTTGTGATGCCTCTTCAGTATTACAGTTGTTATACATTCTTCCATTAGTTTGTATTTCATAGCACTTTTCACTGGCAGTTTATGCAATAATAAAAAACACACACACACACGCATACACACACAAAAATCACTGGCTTCAAAAAATGGATTCATATCTTTCCTGTCTGTTTCTTGTTGCTTTCTTCTATTCACCCCTCATTTATCCCCAAGAATCAATATGATATTGTGCTTTCATTCATTTTTTACAATTCTTATTTTCCATTTCTATTTCATTATTATCAGATTTTCATGTCTATTTTATTTTCATGTTCCTTATATTCCAAATCTTTTGTTTCTCTTTTTCTTCTCTTATCCCCACCATTATATTTTTCAAATAACACATTTCCTAATAGTGCCTTTTTATAGACTATTTTTTTAAACAATGAGCACAAATGTATTGATGATAAGAAACTGGATTTAATAAATTCAACCCCCCCCCCACCTTTTTTATATTATAAACAGTACTTTTTGATTGGATTCAAATTTGTTCAAAAAGAAAAAGAGAGAGAGAGAGTGAGAGATAGAGAGAGAGAAAGAGACACTGAACAAGTCAGTTTAGAAACAAATACATACCACCTAAATATGCTAGCTTTCCCCAAAAAAAGGTGTATTTGACACGTATACCATTTTTCTTAGGGACAACTGAAATACTCTCCACTAATCTGTCAATCTTTTGTATTTTTTAAGAACTTATTTATTATTATTTGTTCCCTTTCAAACTTAAACCCTAGAATATCAATTTCACTTCTGGTAAAATTAATTCTTGCTATTCTCACCACATCTCAAAACCTCTTAATTTTTGACTAATTTAATTGTAATCCTACTTTTCCCAGAATTTGTCCTATTCCAAAAGTTATCTCGTTCATTCGATGTTTATTCATGGCAACTAAAACCAAATCATCTATATAGTTTAACATTACTAGTATCTTTATCCCTTCCTTAATTTTCTATCTACCATGCTCTAACCTCAATTTATATGTTTGGATAACTGCATTCGTTACCATCACAAACAGTCACATGCTAAGGGGACAACTCCACATTAACCATCTTCCATGTCTTATCCTTTTTTCCTACTCATCAAGTCACCATCACAACCACAAAATAATTTTCATAAATTGCCTTCACTGTCCTTCTTATTTGTTCTCCTAACTTGTATTCTTTTTAAAATGTTCAGCATTCCCCATGATCAATATCAAAAGCCTTAGGCAAATCACATTCTGTTACTTTCCTCCCCCATATCTATAAACTCAACGACTTCTTCAGCCATCATAGTCACATGATTTATTTTTTCCTTTAACCTTCTGTACCTCTTTACCCAGTTATTCTTTCATGACATTCATCATTCTTTTCTGAATAATGTTCATAAATATTTTATAGTCAGTATTTCCTGATATAATTAGCCTCCATTTTTTTATTTCTTCCCTCCTCCCTTTTTCTATACAAATGTTATGACCCCCTTACAAATCATTTCTTATTTAATACCTTTCTCCATCCTTTCATTCAATATTTTGAGAAAAAAACATATTTTGTATTATTTCACACTTCTTTTTAAAAGTTACACCCTAATACATCTGGACCTGGTTCCGATTTATCTTTACCTATCCTTTATAGCATTCTGGAGTTCTTTGTTCTAAATTATCTTTTCCCATTTCTTCCCAGTTCTTTTTTCATTTTCTTGACTTTCCATACACCCACTTTAGTTTTTTTTTCTCATTGCCATTCTTTCTTACCTTTCAACTACATCCATAATTTCCTCTTGTTTACATTTTAACTGGCCTTTTATGGCCTTCATTACATTTATTTTGTTCCCATTATATCTTAATTTCCTACATAAAAATAGAGAAACTTCTTCTTTTTCCCCCTTCAAATAAAACTATTATCTAAATATTATTCTTTACATTATAATATTTATATAGTTTATTTTCTTTGTCTTTAAGACTTCCCCCTGGCCCTTTATCTACTATTATTTCACACATTTCTTTTTTGCCTATTATCTCTTTAAATGTAATTTTTTTAAACTTTTATACACAATCCACCCCTTTGCCAAATTATCATATCATAGCTTAATTTTCATATGATGTTCCCACAATTGCCCTCTTTCCTATTTAAGACATTCCATTCCAGCAACTTTCCTTCTTTTGTTATATTTAATTATCTCCTATTATTGCTCATAAAACCCTATGATTTAAAAACTTTGCTTCTTTAATTCCATCTTTTATTTCTTTCACGTCATCTTTAAACAATATATAATCAATCCCTATTTTAAGTAACACCCTCTTACAAATATATTCTCTCCATTTATCTGTTCTTAACCTGTCATTATTTATAACCTCTCAACGTTTTTATGTATTGTACTATTTTCCCTTCTTTCTTTTTAAACTACAGTTAAAGTATCCCACCACCTTGATAGACATATTTGCAATCATATAATTTTAAATTTCCTTTAATTTTTTTTTTTTCATTTACATTTGTGTACACATGCACTACTATAATTCTAAATGCCT
The DNA here is from genome assembly GCF_019279795.1 of Protopterus annectens. Lineage (NCBI taxonomy): Eukaryota > Metazoa > Chordata > Ceratodontiformes > Protopteridae > Protopterus > Protopterus annectens. The sequence goes on along the minus strand of NC_056732.1, from coordinate 280,232,187 downwards.
TCTGTTCCTTTCTTTCATCACACACTAAAACTCTCGCTGCACCACCACCACCATTATATCTAATATTTTAATTTCATTTTTTATTAATACTGCAATATCTGAACATGTATCACTCTCTGTAGGCCATACTACTTTTCCTCTACACATCTCAATTTCCAGCTATTTCTTTTTAGCTGTACAACTTATATCACATAAACAAATTGCCTCTGCATCTATTTTTTCATAATATTCAAGCAACATCATTCTGCTTGCATCACTTTTCATCCTACTCACATTCAGTGATGATACACTTATATTAACCTTTTCAATTTTTGCATTATTTGGTTCATCTTTAAGTCTCCTTTTTCTCCTCTTCACCCTTCCCAAATACAACCTTCCACATTTTTTTCTGACTCAAGAGTTCAAATCTTTTTCTCTTCTTCTTCCATTAATACCAAAACCTGATTTCCATTTATGTGTTTCCTTTTCATTTATTACTTTTTGGACTTCATGAAGTGTATTTTTTTTATATTTTCACCATGTGTTTCCTTACCTACCACCCCTTCTTTCATCATTCTCTTCCACCTTTTCTTTTGTAAAAACTTGTTCTTCCCCCTCATTTTTCTCACTTTGTCTTTCTCCATTAATTAGTTGTCAGTCAGATCCAAAATGCCTTTCACTTGCACATTTCCTACAATATGGTTTACAGTGTTTTGGAGGGAATGTCCAAACCCCCCATACTGCCCACACCTCCTTTATGTACAATCCTAGATTAAATGTGATGCATTCCCACAGAAAACCATGCTTGTGGCTGACCTCAGTACTTAACATTAACCTTCCCAACGTTTATTACTGTCATATTTGGAATGTACTACAAGTTATTTTCTCTTTTAAAAGTTATATAAACCTCCTATCCCTTAGTCCATACCTTTCTGTCATCCACAATATTTTAGTATTATGCACATCCTGACATAAGTTTAGGAAAAAATAAAACATTTTAATTCATTTTCTTCTATCTCAGTCATTCTAAATTCTAACAACAGATTTTTTTGTTAACTCTACATTTACATTTTGATAAAATAGTCCTTCCAAAGAGATGTATTAATTCTTTCACATTCATTAACAAATCTTTCTGCTAATGCAAATGTCTCATAAGTTATTTCACAGCAAGGTTCAGTTCTTATATGATATGTATCAGTGCCCTATTATCAGACTATCAGAATCGTAATGGCATAAAAACATTATCTGAAACATAATACCTGTTTATTTGTTGTTTATACTTTTTTCACCCTCACTGTAGATCCTTTCTTTTAGCTCTTAACTGTTCCAGTCCAACTGCTCTGCATCTGAAAATCATTCTCTTTCTGCAGTCTGTCACTGGAACTTGCTACTGATGCTACAAAAGATTTTACTCTGGAAACATTGTTGCAGGTTTCTCTCTGTTGAGCACTCTCTGCTTCAACTTCTTCCAGCCATACACAGAGCACACACTTAAAACTAGTTACTTAACTGGCCAGACAAGTCCTCTTTGTAATCATATCATCATTTACAGCATATTTCTGTCTTTTTGTCATCTCCTCAGAGCCAAATTTTTGTCTATTTCCAGACTACTGATCACCTCACAAAGACTCTTCCAAAGAGTGGGTGGATTTTTCCTATATGAATACAACATTAGGTCTCCCATGAAAAGAGGTCACTGGCCTACTGGAACTAAGCTAGTCAACTGAAAGTATAAATAAATAAGTAAAGAAAGAAAGAAAGAAAGAATTCTTGATACTATATGTCAATTATTTCATGTCAGCTTTGTGCTCTGACTATTTTAATGCATCATAATCATTAAGTGGTTATGGTTATTATATTTCAATGGACCTGACACTACAAAGTGATCCTGGAGCCCCCCTCCCCCCACAGAAACCACTATAAGTTCCCTTTACATGAGTCATGCTACACATAATAGCCACCAGGGCCTTTATAAGCCTAACCCTGCAATACAACCCAATTTTGTCCATACGTCTCATGAGCATTTATTGGGAGGGGGTATGTTAGGAACTTTCTAAAGGTTATGTGGGGGACTATGTTAGTTTGGACATAGTTACTGTCTCTATCTTTCTGTCAGGGACATGGGGCCAGAGCTAATGTAAATTGTTGATTTTTCATCCATTAGACAAGGTTAAACAAATAGAGTTAGAGATGGACTTTGTTTCACTTGAATGATGAGTCTGTTCCAAAACATGAGGACCATCTGAGACACATATCTGTCTCACCAACATGTCCTGTTTATGTCACAAGCAAAATTTAAATCCTTTGATCTAGTGGTTCATATGCTGTTGCAGATGTGCAAATGATACATCAGAGCTGGATCTGAGGATGCCTTGCTTGCCAGGCATAGAGTACCTCTCATCAACCTGTAGGAGACTGACTATAGAGAAAGAACTTTAAGACAATCTGTATAGGACAATGTGTTTATACCCTGGATTCTCCTGGTAAGGAAGCTTATGGGCATTCCAACTGTTGCATATGTCTGGCCAGGTACATGCTGGAGAGGGCATTATACTCAATGATAGGTCTGATAAGGACCAAATAATCATGTATAAACTCAGAAACGATGACTTTATTCTGTAATTCTGTTTGATCCTCAGTATTTTCAAATTTCTCTTCCTTCCCTTTAAATGAAGTTATGACTTGCTGTTTTAGCTCCCATTCTTCATTGTAACTCATTTTTCCCATTCTTTAAATCACTTGCAGTCTCCTTTTCTAGAGTTACCAGACATTTTTGTAGTTATTTTAATGGCAACATCAGCAACATTTTTCTCTTCACTTTCCTTGGACTCTTTTTCTAGGCCTTCCTGTTTTAACTGATATGTGTCATACTGCTTTAAGTTTAGACTAGCTGTTAACTCCTCTTCATGTGCTTCTTTCTTCAGATTCTTGGTTTCATTCCTTATATAGCTGCTGCATTACTGTTGTTTTCATTTATGTTCCCATTCTGTATTATACAGCATAGCAATAACACTTGTACTGTGGGTCATTCTGTGATACATGCCAAACTGCTGGAGTTCAGTCATCAAGCCAAAGCCGGTGTTACCAAGCACAGGCAGTGGGTATACCACAGAACAGCCCATACCTTAGTCATTTATTATTTGCATTATACAATGATTATGGTACTTTGCAATGTTTCTAGTTATTTATTTTTAATAATTGTGGCATAGTATTACAGCTTGTGTTACATTATGTGACTTTAAAAAATGAATGTCCTTAAAAGTGATATTGAACAGTACAAGTCCAAAACCACAAAGGAGGCAGCGAATTGAAGAAATCCAAACCAAACCAAATGAAAGAAATCCAAACCAAGGCAAATAGCATACTAAAAATTTATTGTCCGCTTTCGTCCAGTAGACTTCATCAGGATAACAGCATACTAAAAATTCAAGCTTTAAATACACTTCTAACAAATAATTAGCACATAATTGACAATTAAAAAACTGGTAAATTACCTCTCATTAAACCTACAGTGTCAAATTTCAAGTGAAAAAGAAAGTAGTATCACTGCTCTTATTAATGTAAAGTTTACGATATTTCAAAAAACATTTAACATTAATAGTTTCATTTAAACCGGGAGGCATATCTGATTTTAACTTAATCTGCCAGATAGTCTCCCTTTGTTCTAAATAATTTTTAAAATCACCACACCTTAAATCAGTACAACAAACTTCTAAAACTGAAAATAAAAACTTCTGGAAGGTGGAACAATTCACAGAATGTTTGTACAAGACATTGGTATTATCCTTGTTCTTAATACTATTCCTATATACCTACACATATTGCACTGATAAAAAGGGCATGTACCGATGCCATCAGTGCAATATGTGTAGGTATATCTTTGAGGGTCTCTACATTAAGGTAGACACTTTAGACAGAACATTGACAGTGCCTGGTTTTGTCAATTGCAACACCCAGGGGGTTGTTTACATCAGTTTTTGTACTGCCTGTCCTGCCTTTTATGTGGGGATGACAACCAGGTGTTTAAAAACCAGGATCAGGGAACACCTTTATAGTATTAAGAACAAGGATAATACCAATGCCTTGTACAAACATTCTGTGAATTGTTCCACCTTCCAGAAGTTTTTATTTTCAGTTTTAGAAGTTTGCTGTACTGATTTAAGGTGTGGTGATTTTAAAAATTATTTAGAACAAAGGGAGACTATCTGGCAGATTAAGTTAAAATCAGATATGCCTCCCGGTTTAAATGAAACTATTAATGTCAAATGTTTTTTTGAAATATGGTAAACTTTACATTAATAAGAGCAGTGATACTACTTTCTTTTTCACTTGAAATTTGACACTGTAGGTTTAATGAGAGGTAATTTACCAGTTTTTTAATTGTCAATTATGTGCTAATTATTTGTTAGAAGTGTATTTAAAGCTTGAATTTTTAGTATGCTGTTATCCTGATGAAGTCTACTGGACGAAAGCGGACAATAAATTTTTAGTACGCTATTTGCCTTGGTTTGGATTTCTTTCATTTGGTTTGATTTGGATTTCTTCAATTCGCTGCCTCCTTTGTGGTTTTGGACTTGTTCTGTTTGGTTTGGCATTTTACTTGTTTCCTTGATATTGAACAGTGATGGAATTTTTGACTTGTTATATCAAAATAATATGAACTTTTGATTATTCTTTAAATTATTATATGTTGTAGCCCAAAACCCCAGGATTTAGAAAAAGCCTTTCCATTTGTGGTAATTCCCAAGTGGAAGCTGGTCAATTAATATGGCAGTGAGAAAATGTGATTTAAGGATAATTATGGCAGCAATGATTCAGACCTCATTATTGTCTCATTGACATCTGTTTGTGTTGCACAACAGCCCACACTACCACTATCAGACCTGACCACACTAGTGCCCTCCCTAGCCATCCATGCATTGGTTCAGCAAAGGTACATATATATATTTACACACACATACACACACACACACACACACACACACACACACACACACACACACACACACACAAACCTGCATTCATGCAGCTTCATTCATGTCCCTGTAGACATACACATACACATCCATGTACATCCAAGCAGACTAACACATCCGCAATCCCTTGTCTTCACTGAACTTGTCTACACAGCTCAGTGTGTGACTGCTATGCATTTACGAAGGTCACTTTTACTCCAACAGTGAAATTTAAATGGCAAAGGGAGCTGAGATACTTGGGACCCACAGGAAAGCACATGGCTAATTAATATTGGTTATTATCATGACATTATATATAAATATAAACTGGTAAAACATTACCTCCAACTTTCCCAATTCTAGTGTTACCCTATATGTCTATATTTCCTTGCACAGTTGGTCTTTACACACAATGATGCAGATTCAATAACGTCTACACAGTAGTGTGCTGATTTGTACTCAGTAGCTGTGTGGAGCCACTCAAACACTGTAAACATTGTGGCATGCTAAATACAGCATAAGCAGCTAAATGTATTTGTTTATTCATTTACATTTAATTACCAGGTAGTGTCTGACTGGGCCAGTAGCCCATTTTCAGTGAAGACCCAGGGAGAAAAGCTCCAAGTAAAGGTGCAAGTGTTAAAGAAAAATATATATGATACAATAAGATAAAGCAAGGTACAAACATGAGAAAAATGAAAGTTAAAGTATACATAGAAATAGAGATAAAAAATCACATGCATATAAACTCAGTTTTATTTTTTTTAGAAAGCATTAATGTGTTAAATGAAGATAGAAGTCTTGAATTGTATGCTAATCAACCAATCAAAAATGCAAGAGCTATTCAACAAGCTATAAAGCAATTGTGTACACTCAGTGCAGGTTTTAGACTCAAATTTCAAAACCTATTGGAATAGTCACAGAATCTAGTCTATCAGTAAGAATGCCAGGGTCTGCTGTTGATCTTCTGAATCTGTATGTGCAACAGGCCCAAGTCTATGCTGCTCCTGCTAATAGACTTTGGCCAAGAAGGAGAAGGATGTGTAGACCCCGTTTACTTTTTCATGGTCTGCATGAGGTTGAAATTGCAGAGTGCTATAGGGTGGATACAGACACACTGCAGGAACACTGCAACCTCTCTCATCCTCAATTGAGAGCAAGGGCAAACCAAGGTGAACTGATACCTGTGAAAAATAAGGTATGTGTAGCACTTACAATATTAGCTACAGGAACCTTCCAGAGATCAACAGTGGATATGTTGGGAGTGTCACAGGCATCAGCATCCAGGATCCTTCATCAGTTCCTGAATGCTATGCTACAACATGCCATTGTCTGCATATATTTCCCCCTTACACCTGAGGATAGAACTACAACTATGCAAGGTTTCTACCCTGTAGCACACTACCCTGAATTCTAAGGTGCCATAGACTGCACACACATTGAAATCAAATCACCACCCAGGGAACAGGAAAGGGTCTACATAAACAGAAATGGATTCCACTCCATTAACTGAAAGGTCATGTGTAACACTAAGGAAGTCATCCTGAATTAGTATGCTGGCAACCCTGCCAGTTACCATGACTCCCATATCTGGCGCAAATCTTCTCTCTATCACAGGTTTTCTAGTGGGGTATCCGGCAAGGTCATTTACTGGGCGATGCAAAGTATGCACTTGAAACGTGGTTGATGATGCCCATCAGAAATGCACACACATCCAGTGAAGAATGCTATTATGAGACACGCTCAAACAAGAAATATCACAGAGTGCATGTTAAGGCCAGTGAATTCCTGGTTCTGGTGCATAGTTATATCAAGGGGAGCTCTGCAGTACAATCACCATACTTGTGTTGAAATATTCACTGTCTGTACCATCTTTCACAATATTCTTCTGAGAAACAGCTTCAACAGGAACACAAAGAGGAAAAGGCACACATCCCACTGACACTTGCAAGGTTACCAAAGCCACACACAGGTGAGAAGTCAGAGGAGGAACCACCAGGCTCTGTGGGTGTCAGTAGATGTAGGAGTGCAAAATATACCCTCACTGTGGCCAAGAGGTAATGGATAGCACACATGCTCACCACCTAAGGGGGTTCAACTTTCATCCTATCTGCATACATACAGTAAATTGATGCCAGGTGATGCTCACAACCTTTACTTACCATGCAATGGGCGTGTACTGCAAACATCACACAGAGTCAGCTCCAAATTAAAACAGTTGTAGCTGCTGCACTATCAAGTTAAGTATTGAACCTAGAATAGGAAAATAAATGGCTAAGAACACAAATGAATGGCAAATCCTTGCAAACTGTTACTTGCTAATCTATCTAAGTAGAAAGTCGGTGAGTTTTATAGCAATTACTTCAATATGTGACAGGACTGACATGTCAACAGTTGTGTTCTCTATCAACTAATAGGCCTCATGCATCAAAGAAGCACACAATAATAAAACTGCAAGAAAAGAGTACAATTTTCAAAAGAGTATCACAAACACATATATACTAAGCACTCAGTCAGGTATGCACCCTGGGCATCAGACAAAAGACTTATGTATCCCTGAACCCAAAAGATAGAATCAAGGATATGGCACAGGTAGCATCATTTGCACAGAGTGTTTTTTTTTGGTGGTGGTGGGGGGGGGGGGGGAGAAGAACAAGGCTGATACAAAAGGTGATGAGTGTGTGTGAGTAACAAAGATAGGCACGCAGAAATGTTGAAAAGTTATCAAATGGCCACTGAGACAGAATGAGGTGTAAGCCTCCTGAATGACCCATGTACCTGTTATTTGGTGAAGTGTATGTGTGGTGAAGTGTGTGTGTGAATGTCTGCAAGAACACAGCTAAGCTCTGTGCTAGCCCTAAGTCCTGGCATATCAGACTGGTGTGCTGTGCATGATAGAGGTAACAGTTCATTGTCGTTGTCCTTGACTACAAGAACTGGCTCTGCCAGGAGTTGCACTGACACATTCATGCCCATGGTCAGATGTGCTAGTGCTACCCAAAAGTGACAGATGCATGCTGGGTGAGCTCTCCTCACAAGTACACCCAGGACCATGATCTCATGGCCTACCACATCTGGGTGTAGACACCTCAATCACTGATGGAGCAGTGGAAGTAGTGCCAGTATGGGATCATGTCTGGGCAGGGCCACATTGGCTAACATCAGATGATAATGCTGACCTATGTCCATGTGGATACTGTCACTATCCCAGCAGATATTCCATCACAGGCACTGCCCATGCCATTGTGCCATTACCTAATCCATTGACTCGACCACATAGCAGAGGCAGTCACACTTGTCAGCTTGTGCCACATCTACAAACCTAAGCATGTGCTTGGAGGTCCTAATGGAACATGCCTGCACCTTCATGATGACCCTAAACATGCATTGAGTGGCACATAAAAATATGCCAGGATCAGGTGGAGGGTGGGCAGCAGGCCTCCTCCAAGCATCCCTAAAAGCCCTACTGTATGGCAGCTCACCCACTCTTTGGCTATGGCCAGAGTCAATTGGTACTGAAGCTGCGATGACCATACAACCATGGTCAACTCTGCCGCCCTTCACCTGGCCAATATCTCAGGGCTCAGTGGAATAGGTATGTGTAGACCTGCTGCCTGTGCCTGAGGGGAAATACTGGGATGGCTGAATGTCAGCCTTACACTCCCCAAGTGTGCCTGTGTTTGGCCACCATTATCACAAGAGTCTAACAACACTCTGACAGCAGGTGCTAAGAGCCCTACATTTTCACTGTCAGGATCACCTGCAATAATAAGCAACAGGAATTAAATTAGTACTACACTAAATATTTAAAACAATTTATATGATAAAAAGCTAGCACTAATCACATTATCACAGATAGTACAGCAATACAGACACTCATTACACCCACCTCAACATAGAGATAAATGCATATATCTGACAAATGGTCATCGATAATCAAAGAAAAAATTTTGTGTGACCATCTACAGATGCACTTTTGCCTTTATGTCCATTAAGAATAGTTTTAACTGAAACCTGTCTGACGTGGCCACCCACAGTCCATGTGTAATGAACAAATGTGTTGTTAAGTCTATTCATTTATCAACTGGTTAATAAGAAATCCAGAGGAAGTATTACTTAACTTTTTCTGTATTTTATTTCACAAGCAAATCTTACAACTTGCCATATGTAAGCTTTCCTAGATGTTCCTCCTGGCATGTACTTGTCCTCCCAGGCATATCTGCACCAACATCAATCACATCAAGCACTATCAGGTTTCACCTCATATCATGCGTTCCAGCCCCAAAATCCGGACAACACCAAGAAAGGAGGGGGGTGTCCATATTCATAAAGGACACACACACCTCAAGGTTGGTGGCAACGCACGATGCATCGGAGACCATCCAGGTGCAATTAACCATAGGCAAGACTGCTCTGCAATTTGCAGCATGTTACAGGCCACCCTCTCAAACTCAGGAACCTCACATCGCCTTCCTGAAAACACTGGAGGGGATAAATGTATCTCCAAATACCATCATACTAGGTGATTTCAACTACCCTAATATAGACTGGGAACACTACTCAAGCCCAAACACTCTAGCCCAAAAGGTTCCTGGAGTTCATAAACTCAAATGCCATGGAACAACTAGTCACCATCCCCACAAGAGGAGAAAACATACTTGATCTCATCATCATGAACATGGGATCACAATGTTCAACACCGGAAGTATACCCCTCACTGGTGAGATCAGATCATAAACTAATCTCGCTGGAGGTCCTCATTCCACCCCCACCTGAAATAAAAAAGACCACAGTGAAAAACTTCTCAAAAGCCGACTTCACACTTCTAAAAACTAATGTGGTCTCCTTTAAGGCCCCTGAGTCAGTGGTAAACATTTCTCAAACCGCTGAATCACTTACAAATGCCTTCTACCAGCACCTACAGGACTGCATGGATCAGGCAATCCCAAACAAAACTAAGACTCTTTGTACCAAAGGCAAGCGTCCAGTCTGGTGGACCCCAGCCATAAACAAGCTCTACAACAAAAGGAGGAAGCTACTACAAGATAGAGCAAAATCCTTGAAGGGTAAGACACCTTTGATCATTATAAGTAAAAAACTAAGAGCTCTCATAAAATCATCCAAGGCAAATTTTGAGAGAAAAATCACCAAGGACTCAAAAGACAATCATAAGGCCTTCTTTAGCTATGTTAGAAACCTAGGAGGAAACTCCCAGATATGCTCAGAATTAGTTCAAAATGATGTGAAGATTACTGAACCTACACACATTGCCAACATACAGGCTGACAGGTTCAGTGCAAACTCCCCCCCCCCCCAAAGGAGAGATATCTATACCAGAGGATTGTAGCCCCCCAAATATCTCCAACGCCCAGGTGAGAACTGCTCTCTCCAAGGCTAAAAACACAGCATCCATGGGACCGGATGGTGTCCCCGGCTGTGTGCTCCACGAACTCAATGAGGAATTAAACCCGCAGTTAGGACAGCTGTTTAATCTTAGCCTCACCTCAGGATACGTACCCAAGGAGTGGCGCACAGTGACTGTGGTCCCACTTCACAAGGGCGGTGCCTCCACCGACCATGGAAATTACCATCCCATTAGCTTGACAAGCCTTATCTGCAAAGCCATGGAGAGGATCATAATGGAACTCATAAATAAAGACATAGGGAACTTGCAGACTTTGGATCCATCCCAGTTTGGCTTTGTCAAAGGCAGATCATGCCTTTTAAACTTGGTTGACTTTTTTGAAACAGTCACCAAGGCTATTGATGAGGGCAAGGCAGTCCATACAGCCTACCTCAACCTGGCAAAGGCCTTCGACACAATACCCCACTCAGGTATCATCAAAAAACTCATCAGCTTGAATGTAAACCCATACATCACAAGATGGGTTGCAAACTGGCTAAGTGACAGAACCCACAGGGTCAGAGTTGCTGGCGCCATGTCAGACTCAAAGCCTGTCACAAGTGATGTCCCACCGGGCTCAGTCCTGGGACCACTCTTGTTCGGCATCTACTTTTCTGAAGTACAAGCAAACACAGGAGGGTTATGGCTGACAAAGTTTGCAGATGACTGCAAACTGGGTGCCATAGTCGAAAACACATCTGACACAGATATCCTTCAGAAGGGCCTCACAGAAACAGATAACTGGTGCCAGAGCCATGGCCTAAAGTTAAATGCCAAGAAATGCATAGTCATACCCTTTGGGAAAAACAAGATTACCCCTAGCTACCATATAGGTGGCAACCCACTGAGCACAGAAGAAGTCATCAGGGATCTGGGGACCCAGGTTGACAGTAACCTTCGCTTGACACTCATGTTGCCAAAGTAGTTAGGAAAACCTTCTACATTGCCCACCTGATCATGAAGGGATTCACATCTAGATCTAGGGAGGTCATCGCCCCCCTGTACTCATCACTCATTAGACCTATGATTGAGTACAATGCCCCATTTGGAATGTATCTGACCCGACACCTGCAGCAGCTGGAAAGGCCCCAAAAGTTCCTCACCAAAAGGATAAATGGTCTCAAAAATATGTCTTATGCTGCCCGACTGAAAGAACTCCAGCTCTATTCAGTCGCATACCGCTTGTTCAGAGGTGACCTGTGCCTGACATATAAGGCCATGTCAAACCCAGATTTGATGAATATGCTTCACCTCAAAAAATCTAGATCCCTCAGAACCACAAGGGCGGGAAACTTAAACCTTGACACGGTTATTAATAGAACGTGCTGGAGGGACAGATTCATCACCCAGAGACTCCCTATGCTGTGGAACAAAATCCCGGTACATGTGAGGTAGAGCACCTCGCTGGCCTTGTTCAAGAGGAATCTTGACCAATGGATGGGAGATCGCAGATATACCCCAGGGATTACTTCAGTGTCACTGCTTGACAGAGGCACAGCAAAATAATAGGCATAGTTTTCTTCAAACTAAAGGGATGGCGAAAGCCACATAACTATGGGCTAGGCTTATAAATGCCCTTGGGCAGATAGCCTAGTATGAACCTATGAACCTATGAACATGGTGTGCTGTTTCTACTGAGCTCTCAGGATCTCTGACAGTTGACAAATGCTATTCATTTTTTTGTTAGTAGTGACTCAAAAGCAGGCTGCCCCCCACTCCCAGTAGACAGCTGTTCATAGTCAATTGCAGCTGCTCTCCTCCAGGCTGATGAAATCATATTAGTGAACCTATGATGCACCTGATCATAAGTCCTGGTGCAACCTCCTACTGTGTTGACATTATTGACTATCTGGTTCTAAATCTGCATTCTGGCAGCCATATCCTTGTATCATCTCTCAAGCAAAAAGGCACCACGGCGCCTGAATGCCTGCATTATTACATCATTTTCAGAGTCACTAAAAGGGGGTTTATGTGGATTTGTACACTCAATTGCCATAAACATATCCGATATAAAACAGAGAAAGATACAACACATAAATATCACATAGCTAAATTTCTGCTGATATACACATATTTTTCAACATCAAGCACTGGAGACATACATTTCAGTTATTAAAATTGAAGGTTGTATGGTCATACCATGTCACATTCAGAAATGTTTGGTCCAAAACAAGGAATACCAATTTGGTAATGTATTGTTTCCCACTGAAATAACAAGGTGACTACATATTTTCAAAAGAAAACCTCTTGAAACACAACTTTTGTTGTGGCAACACAGAAATAGTAGTTAGCTCCCTAACCCCAAAACAAGGAAATAAAAGTTTGTGCAAATCAAGGAATTCTACATATTTCAGTTGTTATATATGCTTTCAACATAATTCTCACAATGTGTACACATTTACAACAAAAAGTAAATGTTATATGACTGTCAGTCACCTCTCACGGTAACCAATCTCTGGGCCATTTTAGAAACATAGCACCCTGTGTCATTCACATAGCATATTACAGTTCCCTGAAATACCATAGAAGGTTATAAAGATAATTTTAACAATAACGTGATAAAAGTTAATAACCTGAGAAATGTAAATGCTGCCAAAAATGGCTATGCCAACAGTGAACTATAAGAAGTGCATACAGATAAAAATTCAGTTTTCTACCACATATATGTAATTTGCTTTGTAACATGTTACAAAATCTAGAATGTACTTGAAAATACAATCAAACCTTAGCAAGAATAGAAGTCTTCTCTGCAGATAAATCAAAAGGAATAGCAATCTTCTGTTTTCTCAAAATGCATAAGTCTTCTCACCTTCAAGTTCCCTAGCTACACGGTTACCATTTTATAGTGTAAACTTAGGCCTTTGAGCAAGGTGAAAATGCAAATGAGGTGTGAACTCATTAGAATTGTTGGATCCCAAACTTCTGACTTTGTGTAGCAGGTATAAACATAGCATAGGCAGTACTTCAGTGTTAGTTGCTAATGGATTGCAACTCTAAATGATTAGTGGGAGGGAGAAGGAAGACACACCAGCAATTCAGACTACCTTACCTGCATTTGGTGTGTCATCCAGGATACACTTACAAAGTGTGAAATAATTTTAGCAAGCTTTTAAATGGAAGTAAACAGCACACATTTATAATTTTTGTTCACTAATAGCCAAACACTCCTGCCATTGCTGAAAAATAGTTTTTACTGTCACATATTTTTATCATACATTTAAAGGGCAATGATACAACATGCATTATAGATGGCAAGTCTGAGAGTACATCACATATACGAGAAGAATGAACACAATACAAAGAAAAGAAAGAGCTGCATTGGTGCAAACATAGTCATAAATGGTTGTGTGGTTACTCACTGCACTAAATGTGTAAAGCCATACATGTACAGACAAATGAGAGTGTACAAGTGTGTAGGTCTTGTTAATACTGTGAAGGAAATGGAAATTGCTTGTATGCACTTGATTTGCTTTCCTGCTGCAAAGTTGGTTTTGTGGCAAAGAGAGATAAGAAACTCCTAGTGTGTTTTATAGGTTCATTATTATGATAGCTCAAATCCAGAGCTGTTTAAAAATCTGTAAAGTGTGCTAAATGTATTTTGTAATGTTTTATTTTTTTTCCTAAATATTAATATTTATGGGGTGTGCAGCTTAGCGCAAATATAGTGAGATGGATAAATATTTGAAAACTAATGAATGTTGCTTCTGTGATAAGGACAGCATAAATTACAGCTGTGAATCAACTGTGTGCATGTGTGTAGCACAAATGGTAAGCATGATGAAGCACACAGCACATATAGTAGGTAGATCATGGTTTGAGTCCCACTTTTTTTAATGATTAATAAACACCTTACAGTAATAATGCATGTTGAGCTTTGCCTGTCTCGCTTGCACATTACTCACCTCTGTGCAAGCACAGCATAATGCGGCAGGCAATAAGGAGACACTGTCAGTTTCAAAAATGATATATTGTTACATCTTTTGCCTTCCATCGCACAAATACGCTAAGTGGACTGTACTGTAATCAGCATGCTTTCACAATACCTACAGACAATAAAGAGACATTGTCAATTTCTAAAATGGTGCATTATAACATGTGTGGCCTTCCACTGGGCAAACTTGTTAAGTGGCATTGCTTAGGGGTCAGCACTCATACGCAGTAATGAGTGTAAAAATTATACATGCTGCCTAGCTGTACCTGTGGCAACAGATGTAAGTTAATAACCATGGTACAGGTAAGCCAGGGCTTTAATTCCACAAACTCTTAAATTTTAATAATGCTGGTCCACTGTAATTTACATAAAAATTAACAATACAAAAATAATTATGCATAAAGATAGCTACGCCTAGCAAGTGGATTGAACATACACATGATATCATCTATACTATATGTCTAACTGTGGGTTTCAGTACAATTAGATTCTACAATTAAAGATTCATTTTCTGAACTTTCATGTCACACACATACATGGTTAACCTCTGAAATCTTTAATGTGTATAGATAACTAATGATCGTGTCTAACAAACAAGTCCTCAGTGGCAACGAGCACTCGGGACATGTATTAATGTAAAAAAATACACCCCTTGCCCAGCCTTCTTTGTGGCAACCACTGTAAGTTTATGACCACAATACAAATGAGCCAGGGTTCTAATCTATCACACTCCAAATTGTATTAATGCTGTTGCACTCAAATCTTAAAATTAAAGAACCACATAAATATAATTATATATAACAATACCTATGTATAGCAGTGTCTATCACATGAATTATATGTATGACTGAGGGTATACTGACAATTACATTTCTGTAATTAAAGTGTCTTTTCTGTCCAGGGATGGACTTCATACTTCAGTGATAGTCATATTCACATGGATGTATAAACCAGGACCTTGTCAGGTCACACACTTACATAGTTAACCAATCATTCTTTATTGTATCTATAGAATTAATGAGCATATCTGTCAAACTGTTCTTCCGTGGCAAGAAGGAAAAAAATACCTGTGTGGAAGAATATGCATTCCCTATTTTACATAGGTTTGAATCCCACATTGCACAAGTTACTTTTAACAGTGTGTAAAGCCACATAAAAAATGTGTATCTCCAATACATGTCTGAAAAGTTATCCAACAGATATAGCAGCATGCAACCCATAAACTAATGCCAAGTGTCACATTACTATTCATATTTCATAAACTGCTTTCCTCTCTGTTTGGCATTATTGCTCTCCATTTAACATTGTGCAGACGTGGTTAGCATGGTTGTGCTGGTTTGTGCACTAGCTGTAAAATGCGATATCACAAATTGGTGGGAAAACATTTTAACAGTTGCTGTTTGATTGTGTGGACAAAGCAGGAGCTAAAAGGAAGGTGCCCAGTTTAGGGCTCAAAGATGAGGTGTAGAAGAGTCCAGAATATTCACTGGGCTCCTTGTAAAGGTCCACAGCTATAGGCTGCAGGAAGACTATACCAGGCCTCAGTATAAATCACAGACTTGGAATAATCCTGCCAAGGCTGTGTCCAGTGCGACTGGCATTCCGCACACTGTACAGCAATGCTACAATGACCTAAACATTCACTAGCAGGAACAACTCAATCATTGGCTGGATGAGTTCAGGACTGCTGACATCCCACAGTTGTATAAGTATACAAATAAAGATACTTTACATTATATACAAAGCTGGAGATAGACTAGCATGCATAATGCTCTTCTCTTTTTTTGCTCCTCCTTATTTTATAGCTGTCCAGGAGATTTCAGTGAAAAGAGAGGCACACGTTGAGCATTAGAAAACACTGAGAGAAGCAAGGGGTATGTGTGCAGCACAAAGTAATTCTTAATTTATTAAAAGTATTGCCCTTCCTCACTATCCCCATCTCCATTTTGTTTGTCCTGTTTGTCTGCACCTGTTTCCTAACCTACCCTACTTACCTGCCTCTGACATACCTGCATCCCTTACTAAACATTTTTCTCTTACTGAAATAAAATCAAGAATGCTTGCTTCATTCTGTAGTTCAAGGTAATTGTAGGAGTTAATTGTAATAGTGCATTCAGATGTTGGGGGTTCAAATTCTACAAGTAAGAAATGCATAGTAAATAACAAAAAAAGTGGTAATGCACCAAAACGAAACCAGTAAATCCTTCAAGGTGCAAAATAAGAGACGAGGATATATACCACAACCGAGTTTTATTATCCAAAAAGTAAAAGCACAAGCCAAACAGCGTAAAAACATAAATGCCTTTAACATCCACCACAGCGTTTTCGTCTTGTTTAATAGACTTCATCAGATAATCACCATTACAAATAGAACCATATTTATAGTAAAAGCATTTAAGTAAATGAAAGCTTATTATGCTAATTAAATAAAATTTAAAGAAACACTTGCGTAAAAATACTGGCAAAGGGACTTCTTATATATGTCTTAATTCATTTAGACAGTGAAATCAAACAATGTTCTTCAATGATACAGTTCGGTGTGTGATTGTTAAAAAACTTTTTGTTAAAAATCCTTTTAAAAAAACTTGATATTTCTGCTTGGTTTTGTATTTAATATACAATGTTCATTCGTTGTAAACTTGATATAATGCCAATCCTTATGAATTAATGCTATCTAGTGGCCACTTTGAAAACTGCTTCTCTAACCTTAAAGCTTAGCTGCCCTTAATTTTAATAAATGTTTTATGGAAATGAATTTGTTTAAACCTGGGGGATGGTCTGCTTGGAGAGTTATTTGCCACCCTAACTCTCTAAATTCAATCATATCTTCCCAAGGACCCCCCTAATGTTAACTTTAACTTGTTCTAAAACCATAAAACTATATGTGGCATCTTTACATTTTTCACTATGTTTAAAAAGGGCATTGGTTTCTTTCCTTACTAATATTTCATAAGTATGTTCATATATCCTCTTTTTGAGTTTCCTCTCTGACTTAGCCACATAAAAAGACCCACATTTTTTACAGAGGGCTAAATATATTATCCCCTTAGTTTGACAATTGTAATATTCTAAACTACAAATCCACCTAGGTGTTCCTACTCTCTAAGTAATACCTCTCAATATTAAGAATATAGGGACATTGATTACATCGGCCACATTTATAGGTACCCTGTCTACCCTTGTTAGTCATCACTCCATGTTTGTTCTCTAAAATACCCTTAATACTACTAGAGTTTTTGTAAATTATTTTGTGTGAGATATTGGCTAGATTTTCTATATCAGAAATAGACACAAATCTTTGCCATTGTCTCAAAAATATCCTTTTAACATAATTATTTACACCATTATATTCTAGTATTAAGGCTTGTTCAAATTTATCCCCTTGTTCTTCTCTATTACCTTTGTCCAAATTAATGCCATTATTCATAATAGGTTTAAACTTAGTTAACCTTCCTTTGACCACTTCTTCTCTAAACATGGTTATAAAATTCAAAGGGTACCCTCTCTCCAAAAACATCTTTTGAAGTAGCTCACATTCCTTAAAAAATTCACTTTCTGCACTTGTCATTCTGCTACCTCTCACAAATTGTCCCTTAACAATATTCTTCTTACAGTGCATGGGTGTGCACTTTCATGATGAAGAAAGGAATTACAAAACGTCGGTTTTCTATATATTCACCTTTCAAAATGTGCGCCTTCTTTGTATATTTCGATATCTAGGTATACCATTTTATGTTCAGAAATGTTATGCGTAAACTTTAAAAATTTAGTTGTATTATTAATATAACTCGTAAATTCATTCAAGCTATCTTCACCTGCAGTTTAAAAGATTACTATATCGTCAAGAAACCTACGATATTGTGTCCAACAATCTTTATACTTTGTATTAAAGATGTATTTTTCTTCCCACTTAATTAAAACTAGGATAGCATAGGTGGGAGCGCAGGTTGCTCCCATTGCTATGCCTTGCGTTTGTTTATAAAATTCACCATTGAAATATATAAAATTGTTTTTTAAAATTAAATCCATTAACCATATACAAACTAGTTGTTCATTATGTGTTAATGCCTTGTCTTCATATACAACTTCTTCCAATAATTCCATCCCTTCATTATAGGGTATGGAGGAAAAAAGGTCAATTATGTCTATTGTTACAAATAAAAGATTGTCATGATATAATTCATCTGAAACTTCTCTTAATAAATCACAGGAGTCCCTAAGTACTGTATTATTGTTAAGCCAAAGATTTTTTAGTTTTTAATCAATATATTCAGCCATACCATAAGTTTTAGACCCTTCTGCTGACACAATTGGTGTAAGGGGGGGGACCCCATACACATTTATGGATCTTGGGTATACCAAAAATAGTAGGTGTTTTAGGTTTGTCTACCTTCAGATATAGAAAAGTGTTGCGGTCTATCAATTCCTCATATAACAGTTCTTTTAAACTGTAATCTATTTTACTATATGCAATATCTATCTCATTTAGGGAAACGTTCGTATATCTAGAATCGTCCCATAATATAGAATGCATCTTGCTTTCATATATTATATTTTCCATAAATACCACTCCACCCCCCTTATCTGGTTTCATAACCCTAAGATTCTTATCTCCTTTCAACTCATACAATAATTCCTTTTCTACCTTACTTAAGTTCCCCTTAGCCCACATTTTGTTCTATTCTTTCCTAATTTGCAGTTCCAGCACCTTTTCTAGATTTTTCAGTTGTGGGTGTAAGGGGGGATTAAAGGTACTTTTACGTTTAAATAGTGCATTCAGATGTTGGGGGTTCAAATTCCACAAGTAAGAAATGCATAGTAAAATAATAAAAAATATTAAATATTAACTTCAACAACGTTGGTGTAAATGCCATGTTGTCCTGGTCCCCTTCAATAAACACAACACATCAAATGACATTTGACGACCTTTATTAAAACTTCCATAACATAACTTTGATTACCAAATTTGTTAAATATAACTGAACATAGTGTAGTCGATTCTAAACACAGCATAAACATCTTTGCAATGTTAATCAGGACAGCGTACCTGCTCATTCTGCCCCAGTAATCAGCACCCATACCTTTGCTAACTTACTTTACTTATAAACATCCTTATAATGTTAACCAGGACAGCATATCTGCTCATCCTGTCCAGTAAGCAGCATCCATACCAAATATTAATCAGGACAGTGTACCTGCTCCTCTGACCCAGTAAGCAGCATCCATACCTTTGCTCAGTTACTAAACCATTCACTGAATTACCTTCAAACAAAATAAGCAGCATCCTGACATTCACTTGCTTATCTATTCAACAAAAACTCCTTGAAATGCATCACCAGACACCAGAGGGGGAACAGAAGAGGGCAAGCCATTCCATCTTCTCCGCCACCAGCCTGCCCAAGCTGTTCCCCCTCACCACCAACTTCCATCATTTAGCCACCCTTAGGGAATAAGGCCAAACATCATTCGGTGTACAATAACTGCCAGGACATTACCAGCCCCTGGCAATTACCTAATGCTTACCAAAACATCACCTGTTACTGGAGCAAAAATATATAACTCCAATCACCAAATTAAAGCAATTGCATATCACCCTTCCCAAACAATTCCTTTACTTGCCCAATGACATGCAGAACCTGAAGAACTTCAAAATGCCATTTAACAACCACCTTGCCAACACAAGCTACCCATATCAAGAGTAAAGCACCTAAACCCCATGATGGCTTTAGCAGTCTGACCCCTGTTTACTCTACCAATACCCTTGAATGCCACCGACAATATACCAAACTGAAAATGCCCTATGCCACAGGTCAAAACCAAATTATACCAGAAAGAAAATATCCAATGCCACCTGGTCAACACAAGATTAGTGACATGCCAACCCCATCCCACTTATAGAAATTAAACTACATCAACTATTAAGCCTACCAAAGTAACCCATTCAAACTGGCCAAATAAACCTGATGTACATCACAAGAAATCACCACTGCCTCAATTGTAATGTGCCTTAATAACCATTGAATAAAATTACCCAATACCCTATAGCCTCTCCAGCACACAGAACATCCACAAAACAAAACCATTACCTTTCAAGCCTATTTCCATCAGGGCATTGACTGTTACTCACTCAACACTCCATCTGTAACCTCAATGTGCCTACCCAAGTGATCAGGACTTCCATTGAAACCTGCATTCAGATTTAAAACATGCAGCAAAACCATTCTCACTATGACAACCATCTAAAATATGTGATCTATATGTCTTCTCATACAAAGATATCCAATATTCAGTAACTAGCAACTTAGCAGCCTGGAAGAAAACCCAAGAGTACCCAGCAAATCCCACACGAACACAAGGAGGGGCACGTAAGGCCCACAAAACCGGCTTATAATCAAACTGGAGAACCTCTAGCTGTGAAATGACTCAAACTGCTGCACCACTGCATCCCATGATATTTAAATATTAAAACTCTTAGTTCTACCATGGACTGCACATTATCCTGTAACACAAATCAAACGAGGTCATAAAACATAATACTTATTCTAAAGTTAAACAAAAAGTAGGTTGTGCTTCTTTCTTCTTCTACTGAATCACTGTGCTTGCCTTTACACCTATCCATTTCTGATTACTCACCCAATAACCCCACTGCTTAACCGACACCAAGGCATGATCATCTGTGAACTCACTGTATCTCACCACCGGAACTCGGCACACCATCATCTACAAAGAAAAGGACAAAAGTAAATCCTGTAATATGAAAGGAGAATGCTCCATGTTATACCCACTTATTTCACACTACAGCCACAGCGTTCCAAGACCCCATCTGCAAGAAAGAAAAGACATGTAAGTCATCCAAATACATAACACACATTCCAAGACATCTTGAAGGACAACCTATCCTGCCAACCCAGGAAGGAATGTACCACCGCCACCCACATCTATGACAAAGCAGCCAAAACTGAAGCTATGCCTCCAATGCCCTATCAAATAGCCTTGTCCTTCTCTTCTGCCCCAATTCACTCACTCATTCTGAAAGATCCTAAGACTCTCCTAACACCTCCTCTGTTTCTATACCAGGTGCTAACGCTAGTGCTGATATATGGTTGATTCAGTTCTATTTACCATTGATATCAGTAAAAATGCTGCTAACACTAAATGTGTGACAGACCCTGTTAATGTGGAACTTCAAGGAACACAAACTTTTTCAGACCCCATATGTGGAACATTCCACACAATCAGTTTTATGAAGTGAGAATTAAAGGCAGGCATCACCTCCACCCCCTCACCATCACCCCAGTCACATACACACCCATAAACACCACAAGCCACCACTGCACCAACTACCCTTTCAAAGTATAATACAAACCAAATTACAACTAAATTAATTATGTTATGTATCCTCCTCCAAAACTATATTTCTTAAAACGGTGGCTGGATGTATATTAAGGGACAAATACAAGTTTTAACACTCTCTAACATGTTTCCATTGCCCCTCCTAGAAATGTGAAGTACATCTGCTAGTCAAGACCTGTCCTCTTTAAATAGCAACTTGTATCACAGTACCTGCAAATGAAATAACTGAGGAGGTTTTTAGCAATTAATTTCAATTATACCACAAAAAGAAATATGCATTTGCCTCCCTCCTCAGTAATTTAATTGGAGTGGCATCCATTGCCCCTCAAGAAATTTGAAGTACGTCTGCCTGTCAAAACAGATTTATGCACTTGCCTCCCCCCGTAATTTAATGGGAGTGGCACTGCCCACTAGGAGCACTGAAGAAAATCATACAGAACCTTGCGTGTGCTGCAATTTTGGAGAATTTTAAATTGATTTCAGAATTAGACAAAATGGGTTTTGAATACATACAGCTCGCCAAGAATGCCAAATATGACACGGCTCTCTCTGGAAGGGGACAGACCCTCAAAACGATATGAAAAGGTCTACAAAATGCATAAGCCATCACAACAGCAATGACACCAAGACAGCATTCAAACAGGAACTTCTACATCTGCAGCAGGACTATAACAAAGTGGACCCGAAAAAAAAAAAAACACAAGCCTTTCTCCCAACAGACAATGATCCCCGTACCTCTGAAGCTAAACCTTCACAAGGAGACAAAGCGGCAACTGACCCAGAGTTCTGCAATCTCCTGAACATCTGCCATTGCCAAGGCCACCATAGCTGGCATGTTGTACACTTGAGAGGCATGATCCCCACGGCATCCTTTCTCTGTACACTTCACAAAACAATGCTGCCCTATTTTGGACTTGTGCTCTCCATCACAAGAGATACCACCATGACTCACCTGCCCCCACCCCCCAAGCACAATGCAGAAGTCTACGCCAACATCCACACAGACGAGCATCAACACAGAGAAGGGGAGAGCCCATGCTCTTTTTTTTTTCTTCCTCATCTTTGATTCACTCTAAAGTGGCAATATCGCTCCAGAGCTCACAGCGAAGGAAAAAAAAAAATAATCACCTATGCAAACAGACACAAAAACCCGCCGACTCATCTTGGCCACTAACCAACCGGGATCACCTTAAAGTTGACAATTATCACTCTAATCTACTAGCAAGCAGTTTGCACAACTGGGTTGTATTAACGTACCAATCCTTATATATATATATATATATATATATATATATATATATATTTTTTTTTTTTTTTTTTGAAGTGCACTTCCTCAAGCGCAGCTCAGTCAGAGACCCCACGCATGTGCAGACCACCTCAGGCAAACCCCACACCATCAACCCAATGCCGCAAAAGAATTTTGTGGTTTCTCATCCTCCAAAACTGCCTGAAACCACCATATAGTTACCATTCACCAAGAAGTCAGCCACTGATATATCTGTAGCTTAACCTCCTACTCCATTACTACTTCATGAAATGGCCCCACGAGAGCTTATTGAAAACCTTTTTTTTTTTTTAGTGTACCTTAACTGTACTGATGGTGAATGGAAGGGATTTCCACTGGGAACATGCTCATAGTAATGGCACCCACCCACCACTGAAAAGCCACCATCTTCACACCATCCCTCTTTCCGCAGCTGCAAAGTTATGCCACATTTACTTTTAGTGCCTAAGTTAAACTGACAAAGGTGTACTGTGAATTAGAGTGAAGCGATTGCACCCAATGTACAAGACCAAGTCCCACTGGAAAGAATGACACTTTAAAACCCCAGCCTAATTAACTTCCAACACAGCCAGAAACATGATAAAACAACCACATTGCATTTCCTGAGGTAAAGAAGTCTATAATTCTAATTAATAGTAACCCACCACAAAAAAGAGGAATACTGCTGTCAGGCATACAAGTTATTGCTGCAGCAAGCATGTCTCTTTAAAATGCCGGCTTGTTGAAGTGTGTTGTTCAGCCGTGACAGCTATAACTTCATCAAGTCCATCTGGAAATAATCTGGATTTAATACCGGGAATCAGGAACTCATCCCCTACCGACTGAAATTTCTCTAGTAGTTTCAGAGTTTCTGCTGCAGACCCAGTAGTTGTATATCCAGCCCTCATATTTTAACGCATTGTTAAAATGATTATGCAAAACCTGCCCTGCCCTACAGTTCTTCGTACATTAGTAGTGAAAGCGAAAGCCAACTCCTTCAGTCTCCCTTAACTTCAAAGCCAAGGCATACCCCTTGCAAAGTGAAGGCTTGGGGGGGGGAAGATATATATATGTGTATATATATATATATATATATATATATATATATATATATATATATATATATATATATATATATATATATATATATATATATATATATATATATATTTCATCTTGTAAAGCAAATCTTGGAAAGTCCATGGAAAGTCTTTACAAATTGACTGTAGAGAAATTACTTTCCTTCAAAAAGCAAACATCATTAAAGAGGAGATGAATGTCATAATTGCAACGCAAAGAAGACTTTTCTAGGTAAGTACTCAAGAGAGAGAGTGAGAAAAGAAAAACAAATAAATAAGTAATAATTAATTTTATAAAGCCAGTAAGCAAGTATCCCTACCACACATCACTACATACAGAGTACTACTCATGCACTGCAGCCCAACCCCCATACCTACCATTGTTAACCCAAGGCCTACCTTCACCAGCCTCACCTACAGGTCGCCATGGACATGACTCACACTAGCAAGTTCACACCAAAATGTGATTACTTACCCAGCTACAGTCAACTAAATCCCTTAAGCTCCTCCCACCCTTATCTCATTTCCTTCCAATCAACCCTCCCACCATTTAACCCTTACACCAACCCAACCCATTGAACTTCGATTAATATCAACCTAACCCCCCTCAAAGATGTCCCAGGACAACTTGGCTTGTGCCAATCCTCATTTGTTATCATAATCTGTATTATTTTTAAAAGCATATGTGCAATATATGCATATTGCATGGATTATTTAGAACAATTATCAGTCCTATTTTGCAGTTTTAAAAAGTATAGTTTATGTAAAAGTAAAAATATATTTGTGTTGTGGTAATTTATTGTATGTGACATATGATGGTTCTAATTATCTCTTTTTTTGTTTTCTCTTTACCGAACCCTCTTGTCTCTTTTTTTTTTATTTTATATGAATACTCACACCATTGTGATGTCATAATTTTCTAATAACTGACAAAATGATTTCCAGCACAGGGAGGTAGGCCAGCCAGTGCAGCTCAGCCTGCCACACCTCCAATGACTGCAGCACCGATGCCCTGCACATCTGGGACACAACGTGGCAGTAATGCCTCTGCAGCCTCTGTACTACTTTTGCCCTCAAAATCAGATAGCATTACCATGGCAGCTGATGCAGTGGTACCCTCCAGGAGTATTGGTGGAGGTGGGGATTTTGTCACCCACCAGGAGTTGCCAGGCATGGTACATGAGGTAATAGTAGGTACCACTGGTGCACACCTCAGCCATATGGAGAATATGCTCATTGGAATGCTGAGAAAACAAAAATGTCAAGCACTCCCATAGGAAGATGAGGAAGTGGACAGTGATGACAATTCTGAGAGTGAGGACTAGATTCTTACTATCCCCATGCTTGACAGGCATGTTCCTTTGATGTCCCCTCCTTATCCCCAATCATGGTGCCCTCCAACCTTTTATGTCCCTCACCATCCTTGTCTCTGTCTTGTTTTTCCTGTTTGCCTGCACTGTTTACTCATCTACCCTACTTGCCTAACCCTGACATACCTACGTCCCTTACCCAACATTCCTCTCTTACTGAAATAAAATAGAACATTACTGGGCACCTGTTCCACAAGA
Source organism: Protopterus annectens (assembly GCF_019279795.1). Lineage (NCBI taxonomy): Eukaryota > Metazoa > Chordata > Ceratodontiformes > Protopteridae > Protopterus > Protopterus annectens. The sequence goes on along the minus strand of NC_056732.1, from coordinate 280,206,654 downwards.
AAAGAAAACAAACAAAGAAAAATCATCACAAACATAGTTGTCCACTTTGCACATGACAGCTAGACACACTTGATTTGGTCCAATTTGCTATACAACATGATTGCATTGTTGTCACCCATCTGTGTTGTGGTGACAGCTCTAATTCATCCAATTTTATATACATGTTCGTATTACATTGTTGAAGAAGTGGATATCTAAGGTTTTTTCCTAAGTCCCTATTGCAAATTCCTATATGCATCCTCTTTGTTCTTTCCCTGCTTGCCCCCATTTCACCAATTTTATTTCATCCCCATTTTCACACCTTTAATATGGTCTAAAAATAGAATCACACACCACACACATAAATAATAAATCCCTAATAAGGTCTTCAGTTTTTGTCCTCTGTATTTGTGCAGAGTTTGGCATTGCCAACTGAAAGTGAATGGTTTCTCATCTAATATAGCACTGTGGGGTTACCTCCTTGCAATGCTGATTAAATTCACTGTGCTAAAGAAACACACAGTTAAAGCAGAGTGAAGGCCTTACTATTGAAAATGTACTGTAACTTTTGTTTAGACTGACTAATATAAAAAATGCAAATTCATATGTGTACTGTTGACATAAATCAATTGGTTGCTGTTCATTTTAATATAGTATATCACTTTAGTCATTGCCTCTCACATTTGCAAAAATTGTCACATTTACTTATGTAATGTAATCCTGAAAAACATGTAAAAGCAGTAGATTCAAACCCTTTGTCATTTGTCCTCAAAATATGAACTCACTGCTCTTACACCTGCTGCCACAGGGAAAGCTAGGCAGAAGGCGGTTTTCTTACAATCAGTACTGCCAAAAGCATTAACCCCTGTGCCTTGCCAGCTTGCATGTTTCCATAGATGAAAGCAAACCAATAGTAATAGTGCTATAGTCCCATTTAAGCAGAGACCCACTTTTTCTCATCACTTAACTCTGCATAAACAGGGAAGGTGATAGCTGTAGTCCTTCATATCAATAAAAGTTATGACGCAACTTTTCCAATATAAACTACAATGTGGACACCATAGTATATGTCAGCTCATTCGACCCTAGCATATATGCATAAGTAATTCCCAAGTTCAAGCTGTATTTGTTAAATGTGAATCTTGCATGCACACTGTGCCATCAATCGAGGAAACCAGTTGCTCAGAGATGCACTATTTAAAGAGCTGATTGTCATGTTTTATTATGTTTTTGCACAATTAGTCTTCATCACATTATAATCCATCAAAACACAACCAAATGCAAGGCACTTGTTAGTGGCTGAACACATATTTACTCATGCATGTTCTGCACCCAAGCAGTTGAAAATAGATATGTCATTAGTAGTTCCAAATTGTCAACTACGCTACAAAAATAAATAGCACAACTGCATTGTTACATCATCTAAAGCTTTATACTGACAATAGACATTGAGACTAATCAAGTCTTAATGTGGACATGAATTAATTGCAAATATGAGCATACATACATCCACAGTTGCATCCATGCTGATCACAAAATGTATGTGTGTGTGTGTGTGTGTGTGTGTGTGTGTGTGTGTGTGTGTGTGTGTGTGTGTGTGTGTGTGCGCATATGTGTATGTGTGTGTGTGTGTGTGTGTGTGTGTGTGTGTGTGTGTGTGTGTGCGCATGTGTGCATGCGCGCGCGTGTGTGTGTGTGTGTGTGTGTGTGTGTGTGTGTGTGTGTGTGTATGTGTGTGTGTGTGAGGGTATGTGTGCATGTGTGACTGTAAGTGTGTAATGTACACAACATATTGATAAACAGATGCCTATGTCTCACTTCTGCAACACACATTTCTGACAGCTTGTTGCATCTACTTTGAGAAGCTGTCTTTTAACATATACCTGCACATTGGAACCACAACAGAAAATACAAATTCCACTTTTTGAACAACAGTCTCATAACAGGATATGTTATCTACATCATGTAATGATATTGCCATCATCTGTAAAGACCAGTATGACAAGGCAAAGGCATACTTTGTGGATGTGTCAGTTAGCAACTACTGTGTTCTGCAGATGGGAATAAAATAGTTAGGTGTGGGTTAACTTACCACAGCATCCACATTATGTGTGTGTCTATGTATATATAAGTGTGTGTGCATAATTAAAAAAAACATGAGTCTGTATCTTCCTGTCAGCAATCCAGTGCCATGGAGAATAAATATTTTGACAGTCATGCATGCCTACACATCCATTTCATACAAGCCTCCCAACATCTTCTCCCAAACATACAAAGATGTTGCCATCCACTTTGAATTGTCCAGCAACTGTGCAAAAGTCAGACTTGTATCATGGTGCTTGCATTAAGTACTTTGTTGTCTAACTTGTGTAACTAGTTAGGTTGGGGTTCTATTCTCACTGCAGTCAGTTGGTGTGTGTCTTTTTGCGTTCAGTTAGTTCACATTATAGAGACCATTTTGGAGCAGCATGTGAGATGCTCCTACTAACATCTTCTTCTCACCAGACACTGCTGTTGTCATCAGCTATAAGGTGTTGTCTGATGAAATGAAAGTCAGAATTGTGCTGTGGCACTTGCATGAAGTACTGTGTTCTGTAAATACTTTGGAGTTCTAATTGCACTACACTCAAATGGTATTTGCTGGTGTGCATTCTTTCAACAGTCTCTGGTAATTTTTGAATGGCATGAGAGTCCCCAGCTATGTCAGACACTCCTCCAAACATCTCCTTATTAACATACACTGATGATGTCATTGTCTATAAAGTGCACTCTGACACAAAGTCAAACTTGTGCTGTGGCACTAATGTTAAGTACTGTGTTCTCCAGCTTCTGTAATTAGATAGCATTTCTAATCTGACAGAAGGCAACTTGAGAATTTATTCATTCAAGTAATATTTTTGAGACAATTATATACAACCTCACATCCATGTCAGACACTCCTCCAAACATCTTCTTCTCAGCATGCAATGATACTATCATACTGTATAAAGTGCAATGTGACACTGTTAAAGTCAGACATTTGTGGTGGTTCTAGTTTTACATTGTATGGGATACAGCTTCTATACCTGCACAGGTGTAATATTCAAAGCAGACCCAGTCTACTGCTCTGTCTGTGGTTGGTGTCACATTGCAGTCATTCTTAATTTTTTGAATCACTTTTCATTTCACTACTACATAGGAGAACCTTTAGCAATGCCTCATGAATCCAATAGCCCCCTTTTCCCTCTGGCCACGACATCTTTCCTGCAGAGGACTACAGGATGCCCTCATCTCAAATATGCATCCACACATAATGAAGCAGAGTCCTGCCATGAACCTCTGTAAGCCATTTCCAGACCACTGGATGTGTGATTGCTAATTCTGTCATGGTGTGGTGTACACACCACATGAGTAGAGAGAGGCAGTATGTAATGCAATCAAACAGATGTACGCATATGCACATAGCCTTACTATCTTCCATCATATAGAGAATTTTGTTTAAATGGTATGAAAATGCCTATTATTTTATGTGATGTTGGCTGATAGTCTAGCAATGTCCTATGACCCTAGAAACATGTCACATGTCAATGTTGCTGTCATTTTCATGTGCTATGTTAAGTTGTGAATGTAATGTAGCTCTACAAGAGGGTATTACAATCTGTGCTGTGAGATAATGTATTGATGGCTGCTGCTGCCATTTGATTACATGTTCCATAACAGCTGTTGCAGTATGTCTCCTGAGAACTGTCGACATAGGATGATACTATGTATATTGTTGACTTAGTAAGGCATGTGTTTTTGTAGTAGAGCATATCAACATTCTATGCAGGTCTCATTCAACCACCACAGTGACACTTGCAGTATGGTAAATGTGCGCTTGTGCATACCTATCATTATTAAATGTTGTGTGATATACATCAATATAAGTTCATACTGATTACATGGGCACATAAATATGGTGTCATGTTGTAATGTTGTGATATACATAAACATCACACATTTGATTCAATTGCAGCATTGGTGAATTAATTGTATGCATAATTCTGTTGCTATTCAAAAGGATTATTGAGGTGGTCCCCAGCATCTTTGTGTGACTATCAGCATTTGTGTCAGTAACTGTTCAGCATGAGCCATGTCCACTTTATTTGTAACGTGTCCACATTTGGCATCAGGATGCTCACAAACAGCTTTCCAATGAAAAATTATATAGACATATGTTGTGTAACTGATGTAATTACGTAACACTGGCAGAGTTGTATGACTGTGTGAGCAGTACCCATGTGTAGCATATGATGCATAACCAAAGTTGTATTTGGAGGTGTTTTCACAAATCGTTTTTTTAAATAAGTGTGAAATGTTAGGTGAATACACAACTAAGCACAGAGCTGTTTGTGGATGCCACCATCCATAGTCAACCAGAGAAAATAGACAATCTGCTAGCTAACAGTTTGTCTCACACTTCACCCCCCTGTCCCTACGGACCAACAGCCAAAGTATACATGCAAACATTACTCAGTTTATTTTCTCAGGAAAGCAGCTCATCTGTGGACTCTTTAAGGCTAATAACACAGGATCAATGGGCCAACATTGACAACCAACATCCCATGTTGCCTACAGAATAACTTAAAACCTGATGTAGCAGACACAGTTGGATCCATATTTAAAAACAGCCTCCAGACAACCTATGTTCTTGCAGAAGGGTGTATAGCAACGGCCATCCATCTGAACAAGGGGAGACCATCGCCTGATGCAGGCAATTATAGACCTATAGTCTTGACTCTTCTCATCTGTGAGACAGACCAAAGACTCATCATGGACCTTATCAAAAATGACACAGGTAATCTGACCATGTACCCTACCCATTGTTAAATCGTTAAGGCTACATCATGTTTGTTACATCTGGTCAACGTCTTCAAGGAGGTCACCAATGGCATGCATAAGGAAAAGGCTGTCATCCCACATAACTTGATCTAGCCAAGGCATTTGACACAAATTCACACTCAGGTATTACAAACTGTCTCAAGAGGGCATAAACACCAACATCACCAAGTGGCTAGACAAATGGATTACAGACAGGACACAATAATGTCAAAGTATATAAACTTACCTCTAGCAAGACTCCAGTGACCAGATCTGTATGTCATGGTTCTATATTAGGCCCTTTCATGTTCAGTATTTAAGTCTCAGATGTCAAGGCAAACTTAGACATCCTTTGTCTGACTATCTTTGTGGACAACTGCAAATTGTGGACAATTATTGAATTCCAAAACGCTATTGATATACTGCAGAAAGTATTAACACACACAAATGATTGCTATCAGAGCCATGGAAACACAGCAGATAAACAAAAAGCATAAGTAGTCCCTTTCTGAAAGTGAATTCATAGGCTAATTACAATATATGCAGCACACCCATATGAGCAGACCAAGCGGTACGTGACCTGGGTACTCAAGTAGATATTAAGCGGAACTTCCACCGACATGCCTTGTATATAGCACAAATCCCGAGTATGGGCAGGCCACCCACATCAGAGGACATTATAATCCCATTAGTCTCAGCCCTCATCACACCAATGATTGAGTACAATGCACACATTTGCATATACCTTACCACTCATATTCCAGGGATGATTTACTCGAGTGTATCACTTTTGCCATTGTGTGCTCCCACATATCTTTTGGGTCATACATAAGTGTTCTTTGTGATGCATAACCATTAAGAATTGACACTGCAGGACTCCCATTAAGATGTTTTATAAGATGCATGTGTGACACGTGTTCCTGTGATGCACCCAGTAAGAAAATAAAAGTAAGTAAATATATAACTCACTGACAGCATTGATTTATTTATTTATTTCCAGTTTGATAACCGGGGAGGTCCACTGGGCCCAGAGGGCCCATTTTCAGTGGAGGCCCGGGGAGAAAAGTTTTACATTTTTTTTGTATTACATACAATTAGAACAAATATAGAGTTTTACATTAAGGTCTGGAGAGAAAAGCTCCTTATTACATACAGTTAAAACAAACATACATTTATGCAATTATACATACAATTATAAAATGTTTTAGAAAAGAAAGTATAATTATATATGGTGTTGTACCAATTTGAAGAGGAGCACAAAGAAAGGGAGAAAAAGTAGGGAGGAAAGTGACAGAGAGAAGGGAGAGAGAGCTATGTACAGTATTTACGTCTGGACATTCTTTAGATTTCAGACCGTGGAAGTTGTGGGGAAGAAAAGAAAAGAAAGAAATAGCCAGTGCATGAGGGAGTAAATGTATAAGTGATATTAGGAGGGGTTAGGTAGGAAGCAGAAAGTAAGGAAGAAAAAGTAGCGAGAAAAATAACAGAGAGAGGGGAGAGAGAGCTATGTACAATATTTACATCTGGGCATTCTTTAGATTTCTGACTATGGCAGGTGTAGGGAAAGAAAAGAAAACAAATAGCATGTGCAGAGAGAGGGGAGAGAGAGCTATGTACAATATTTACATCTGGGCATTCTTTAGATTTCTGACCAAGGCAGGTGTAGGGAAAGAAAAGAAAACAGATAGCATGTGCATGAGAGAATAAATGTATAAGTGATATTAGTAGGAGTTAGGTAGGAAGAGTGCAATTACATTTCCAGTTTTGGGAGAGGTGGGAGTGGAGCAGGGATTTGAAGAGTTCTAAGCTTGAAGTGATTCTTAGCAAGGGAGGGAGGGAGTTCCATTTTTTGGCTAGAGAATAGGAAAGGAGAAACTGGCCAGGGGGACGTTTTGGTTTATATACAGAAAGAAGATTTTGTTGGGCAGATCTAAGGGGTCTGTTTGGAGTGTAGAATTGTAAGATATTAGTAAGAGTGGGGCATGCAGTAGGTTTAAAGATTATTTTGTGGGCTGTAGTAAGCTGTAGGTAGACAAGGTGGTTAGGAAGCTCAAGCCACTTTAGCATATTGAGAGAGGTGCAATGATGGGAGGAGTGTTTAGATTTAGTAGCAAATTTAGGAATTTTGTTGTAGCAGCTTTCTAGTTTTGAGGAGATGGTAATAGAAAGATTGGTTAGAAGTGGAGTACCGTACAATAGTGAAGGAAGTAAATAAGTAGAAGCTAGAGTTTGCCTTGTAGATGGAGAGAGAAAGTGAGCATTTCTATATAACATACCTAGCTTCTGATGGGTTTTTTTATGTTAAGTTGGATGTGTGTATCGAATTTCAGGTGTTCATCGATAGTGACCCCAAGAAGTTTAGCAAAGGGGACAACTTCTATAGAGGAGTTGGCGTGGCTGAAGATATTGACGGATTGCTTGTCAAGTGTGACAGTTTTTGAGGGAGAGAAGAGAAGGATTTTGGATTTATTGGCATTAAGTGAGAGATGGTTTTGAAGCATCCAGTGCTTGGTAGTTGTAAAGGCCAATTGGGTTTTTGTCTGGAGCTCAGTGAGACTAGGAGCAGAGCAGACTAAAGTGGAGTCATCTGCATATTGCACTATTTTAGTGTTAGGAATGGCGGTGTGAAAGTCATTGACAAATATATTAAAGAGCATAGGTCCTAGTATGGACCCCTGGGGAACCCCGGTGGGGGTAGGAAGGAAAGTAGAGATACCGGTTTGCCATTTCTCGGCCTGGGATCTGTTAGAGAGATAACTGTGGAACCAGTTAAGGCAATTTTGAGAGATATTAAGGTTAGAGAGATGATTCAGAAGGTGGGTATGGGAGATGGTATCAAATGCTTTGGATAGATCAAGGGCGATGGTGGAAACAATATCTCCAGAGTCATGAACAAGGTTTATTATATCTAAGAAAGAGAGGAGAGCAGCTATAGTACTATGTCCAGGACGGAAGCCATGTTGGGTAGGGGTAAGAAGTTGATTATTTATGAGGAAGGGCATGAGTTGGAGATGGATGCATTTTTCAAGGATCTTTGAGACTGGTGAAAGAATGGCTATGGGTCAGAAGTTGGAGATGTTATTATTTTTGCCTCCTTTGTGGAGGGGCAGGATATAGGCTGCCCACCACAATTTGGGGACATATGATTCCTGTATGGATCTGTTGATGAGAATGCTGATGGGAATGGCAATACCATCAGTGGCAAGCTTTAGAAAGAGTGAGGGGATATTGTCAGGGGCGTTGGAGCATGGCTTAAGTTTAGAGAGTAGCTTTTTGATGTAGGAGGTTGAGATGGGTTTTAGATAAAATGTTGGGGGAAGATTGGGAGTGGGGGGCTTATGAGAGGAAGGAGCAGTAGGATTGAGAGGAAGGGAGGAAACCTGGTTGGGGAAGGTCTTACTGAGTTCAGCTATAGACTTAGTAAAAAAGGAGTTGAAGAGGGTAGCAGTTTCTGTGTCAGTTTTTTTGTTGTCAGGGCAGGGATTAATTTTGGTATCTGGATGCAGAAGAGAGTTAATGGAGTTCCAGAATTGTTTGGGATTTTTGGAGTGGGTAGACTGAAGTTTAATAAAATATGATTTTTTGTCTTTTGTAACAAGCTTTTTGGTTAAGTTACTGAGTTGTTTATATTTTTGGAAGGTAACAGGGTGTTTATTTTTGTTATAAAGTTTCCAGGTTTTATCTCTTTGTAGCATGAGTGTTTTGGTGTCTTTAGTTAGCCATGGTGTGGAGTTGGATTTTATTTGTTTTATTCTAGGTGGGGCTTGACTGTTTAGGATGCTCAGGAAGGTTGTATTGAAGGAATCTATGGCTTTGTCTAGTGGAAGAGTTTTTAGGTTGTCCCAGTTTGTTAGTTTTAGGGTTTCAGAGAATAAAGAAGGGTTAAAAGTTGTAAGATTACGAGTATGGGTATATTGGTGTTGGTGAGGGGAGGAGTGGGTAGTTCGGTGAATGATAGCAGGGAGATGATCACTTATGGTGTCTAGTAATAAACCAGAGTATGAGATATTATTTGGGTGGGAGACTAAGATCCAGTCCAGAGTGGACCCTGGGGGGTTGTTTCGATTAGGTCTGGTAATATCATTTATTAGTTGAGTGAAATTAAGAAGATTGATAGATAGGGATGGATTGTTGCTGTTGATTCTATTCCAGTCAATATTTACATCACCTAATATGTATGTTTCAAGCTTAATGTTAACAGAGGCCCATAGAAGGATGTTTTCTAGAGTGGTAGTATTGTTTCCAGGGGGGATATAGATGGCCATGACACAAATACTTTTATAGTTATTCAGTTTAAGAATTCCTATGACTAGTTCAGCATTGCTGAACTGAGGAATAGGGTTTTGGTAAGGAGAGATATTCAGTAGGCTAGTATAGATTAAGGCTACTCCTCCTCCTTTTTTATTTTGGCGGTCACATCTGAGTGCTTGAAAGCCACGGGGTAAAATCTCAGAGTCAGTAATGTGGGGTTGTAACCATGTCTCTGAGACTGCTACTATATCTGATGTAGTATGAACTAGCCAAGCATGAAAGAGTGCTATTTTGTTTTTTACACTCTGGGTGTTAATGGTAATTAGCTTGAGGTATTTATGGTTGGAAGTATTTGGAGAGTTAGGGGGAGGGTGATTGCCATTAGTCTTTGGTCCAGGGTTGGGGTGAATGTCTCCTGCTAGGACAAGGCAGCTAGAGGAAGAGAGAAGCCAGACCTCTGGTTTGTAACTTGTCGTTTGTCTGTAGAAAAGTATTACTTTTGGTGTAAGATGCTTTGTTGAATAGACAAGATGTTTTAGTTTAAAATAGTGAAGTGGGTTAGGTTGTATTAGCGAGGGGGATATGTTGTGAAAGTGGGAAGAAATTAAGTTGGGATGGTGGAGAGTAATAGAGGTATGGGAGGAGAAAAAGGGGGGTAATTTGAAAGAGGAATAGGAGGTGGCATTGAAGATAGTTGCTAGGAGAAGAATGCTTATAGAAGAGATAAGAAGTGTATGTGAGAGTGGAGGAGTCATTCTTAACTAGGGTAGAGAAAATTAGGAGGAGGCAGTAGGATTATAGGTGAGAAATTACGTGAAAAGGGAATAGGGTTAAAGTTGAGAGTACAGGAAGGAGAAGGAGGATTAAGTGAAAAGGGAATAGGGTTATAGTAGAGAGCACAGGAAGGAGAAGGATACAGATAGGGGAGGGCTTGGTTAATTGGTCAATGATGGGAGGGGGAGGAGTAGTGATATGATTGGCTCAGAGGAAGGGGAGGGGATCCATGGTAGGAATAAATGTAGAGGTACTGGGGTGGGTGGGATTTAGGGGTAGGGTAGGGAAGCGTAGCGGGGCAGACCTAAAGGACAGTCACAGCAGTAGGAAGGTGAGTAAAACAATCAATAAAGTTGAGAGTAAGTATAAAGGAAGGTAAGCAGGATGTAGAGGAAGAGATGTGTAGATGTCAGTAATGAAAATAGACAGGCTGTAGGAAGAATGCTGTAGGATGAATACGGACTGGGATATGAGTGAAGAAGAAGTGGCGAGTGACAGACTAAGGGATTATAAATCTATAGGTGGAAAAATATTGAGAGAAGTGTTAGAGACAGGTAAAGACTGCCATCTAGTGGATAAGAACAGACATAGCACAGAGTGGAGACCACAGGAGAAGATTGGAGGTAATAAGAAATTCAGAAAGGTTTGAAGAGAAATAGCTACAAAAAGACTAGGATAATCTGGGTGGGGGCTTCAGACTAGAAAAAAGCAAAGTAGAGAAGAAGAAAAGCAAAGTAGAGGGGGGTATGGCTGCTGGCTATTCTGGTAGGTTGATGCCATCTGGTGATGGCATGGGTTACATACTTACAAGTGTGGATTGTGGCATATATGTGTCATGGAAACCTCCAAACTAGCCTAGATTGCTTGTAATTTTAATCACAGGTATAGCAGTGTTCCTCTTAACTTCTAAAGTGGTCATTTTTGAGGAAGATGAATTTGATCCCCCTTAAAGGTTACTGGTAAATCATTACAGTTGTGCAAGTGTGTTCATGCAGAACACGAATAATAATTCACAATCACATATTTTATGTCAGTGTCACAAATTAATGGTGATATTATTCTGGTATTATCCATGTCTTCTGTTGTCCACGAGCCTGCTGCTATGTGGCCTGATTCTCTGATACCTATACTGACATTGCATTCATATTCAAGCTACTCATTTTGTACATCTTCACATTATGAACATAACCCTTATTGCATATACTGCCCTTTGATAAATGCCCTCTCCAGGGATCATTTCACATTATTTATATCACATCCAATCATGTCCATTGCTATGTGACCTTGTGTGACAGTCACATAGCATACAATAACTGTGTGATGATATGAATATACCCACACAGGGGAGGTGTTAACAGCAGTACATACTGTATTATATACATATGTGATTACTGTTCATGTTACAACTGCCTCATCTTTGTGGTGTACATACAATGGCATGTCCCTATCTGGTGTATATTACCATGTGTCACTTGTCCTCTTCCCTTTCTTCATTCCTACCATTCATGTCTGTGACCCTTTTCAATACACACACTTCCCAGACTAGTGTATTTATAATGCAGTCAATGTACCCTTGATGATCACCACAATACATGTATTTCAGTATGCCAAAAACATGTTGTAGTGTACATTGCAGTGAGTAGACTTTTCTATAATGTGTTAGTACTGCAGTCTTTGCTTTAATTTTATCCCTGGTGGTCACTGTTGCTGTCTGCGTAATCTCAGGGAACAAGTTTGGCTGCAGGCAAACTTGTTTGCATGTCTAAATGTGTTTATGCTGCTTTACATGATTACCTAGCCAGCAACACTGTTGCTGGCCACAAAACTTCGCTTGTATTCATGTAAGTGTGATGCACAGCATGCATATGCAATTAGCACTGCTGCTTATTGCTCAAACATGTAAACTCCATGTAGGATTGTCACTAAGCCTACACAAAGTTTATTGAATCCCCAGATATGTCTAATACAACTTATGGCAAGAACTCCACCCTAACTGGATAATGGCCTATAAGTCTTCAAAATAGACCAACTCAGGAACCCTGGCACAGTCTTTTAGTGACTACCATCTCATTTACACTCATAGGCAAATCACCCATCATGTTGAACAATAAGACTACAAATGGACAAATTTCAGCACAGACACATTCAAATCAGCCCTACAATCCCATCAACTGCTCTAATCTAAAAATGTAACTTAGCATCCCTAATCAGGAAAAAAAACACTCCCTGTCTATCTAGCAATGCTAGAAATCTCATAAATAACAGAAATGGGGCCTAGAAAAAATAGTGATTGAACAAAACAAAACTTCTGCAGAGGTTCAGATAACTTTAAATCCTAACAAAAGTAGGTAAACAGTGACAAATATATCATTACAATAATCTTCACAACTGCCATAGACATAATCCAAAAATGTATGGTTCTTCATCAAAGACTTCATCCATCCAGGGACAAAAATCATTCCTAATCCTTAACCTAATCTCCCCCAGAGAGAAATTACTAGCCAGTTTAATACCTACACCATAGACAGCACAGCTTCCTTAACCAAAAAACTACACTAACATCCATGTTACACCAACCCAAGTCCCTCTCACTACTATTCCACCTTTCATCTTAAAAAAATGGTCCCTACTTCATATGTAAAAATATCACTTTGAAACCTCAAACCATACTCACCATCCACTCATAACCTCCCACCTGAATTCCTCTAGATAGCAGCCAATGGCATACCAAGTATCAGGCCTTGTAAATACAGTAGGTCAGTACAAGAATTCTATGTTCCTTCCCTTTGGAAAGAGTCAGATATAATTTGACTAAATAAAAGAGGGACCTCAAATGAAATACCCAACTTTATATAAATCACCATCCTATCCCCCCTCAAAAATATTGGAAAAAAAAATTTTTTTGGCAACTTCTTCAATACCGCAAACCACAGACTACCTCCTTGCCTTATGGAGAATTTCTCCATCTTAGTAAACTGTGTAGTAAGGATTTAGATTTTGAAAAGAGAGTGCAATATACAGCTGAAATGTTTCTTCAAATGGGTTATAATAGAAAGGATGTTGAAGGTGCTTTAGATGGAGTTACTAGTTATTGTTATAATGGTAGTGAGGTGACTGTTAAAAGAGGGGTTAGAACATTGGATAATAAAGAAATTAATGACTTTCCCTTTTTTAATTACAATACGCCACAATTTCATACCCCTGAGAGCAAGAGAATGATAGAAAGGATATTTATTTTGTCACTATTTTTAATATTCTTAGTGACAAAAATCATTAAACTTTTGTATTATTTCTGCCCCATGTTATTTAAAGATAATAAATTCTGCAACATTTTAATAGTTTGATTAGTTTCCTTTAAAAAAGGATGCAGTATAGCTGACATTGTTGTTCATAGTAGATTTAAAATGCCAGATAACAAATTAGTTTTCTCTAAATTATATACGTTTGTCTGTGGGAACTGTTCTATTTGTTCTTTTATTGTTCAGTATTTGTCTAAGATCAATGGAGCTACTTTTTCAGTTTTCTTCCTGTAGTACTGTTGGAACTATTTATGATTTAAAGTGTCCCTGCGAGAGATTTTGCTTAGAGGAAAGCCAAAAATTGTTTAAAGTGAGACTCCAGGAAGAAATCAAGGATATAAAAAGTAGAAATTGTGATAACCCTTTGGCACTTCATTTTAGGAATTACCATCAAAGTCATTTTAAACTTCTTAAAGCAAGCATTTTGGAAAAGATTAATGTTAATGTGGGTGAATTAACTTCCTTGAAAGATAAACTGTTATACAAAGAAGCTATATTTATTTTAAAATATAATTCATTAGCTCTGTTAGGGTTAAATAGAGAACTTAATTGGAAATATTTAATTAATTGTTTCTGATTTATTTAATTTACTGATGTATGTATTTATTGTGTGCTGTTTTACAAGTTTGTAGTACTCCTTGAAGGCTTGTTGCACAGGCGCTGGATTTATTGAACTATTTTGGATTTTTTTTTCTGTGGCTGTTATTTGCTTTTTTTTTTTTTGGTAGTCTGTGGTTTGCTGTATTGTTATGGCCAAAGATCCTTGTGTGAACATTCCGAGAATATTTCCAGAGGATACTATTGATGGTTCACAGCATTCGATGGAACAGTATATTTTTCATCCTGATACGAGACCGGGTTGGAGTGGAGATGTAGGCATTTAATTTTGGGACAAACTTGTTGAGGAAAGAAACTGACACATGGACAATCCATGTGTGATGGTTGGTGGTAATTCTTTTGTGAATCTTTCCAATGAATTGCAAGATCTGTGTAAAAAATTGGAACAATTGCTTTTTAAAGAAACAAATGCACATTTTAATGTGCTGAGTCTTAAAAGATATCTTGAATTAGACATTACCCCTCTATGGTTCTGAGATTTTAAAAGCCCTAGCACACCTTTCAATGATGATATTGAGGAAGACCGAGCTTTTAAAAGTAGATGGATTGCAGCGGCCCATAAGTGTGCTTCGGAATGGGTTAAAATTCTTATTGAAAGTGATCATGTAAAACAATGTTATATGAAGGATGAAGTGCAATCTTTATGTTCACAGCTTAATTCTCAACTTTCTTCTTCTAAATTTGATGCATTATCGATTGACATTAACAATGAACCTAAGTCCTATGAACAGGACTTATTTGAAAAAAAGAAGGGAAAGCTAAAAAGAGACCTCCGTGGTTATGGTAATGGGAAAGCTTTCCTGTGGAAAGTTAAAATGCATGCTCAGTCGATGCGTTTCCCGGGAAGTTATAAAAAGCCATTGACAGTTTATTTTGACTTGTCTGAGGGTGTGCATATGCTGACGGAAGGCAATTGCGATGAGAATGTTTATCCTCCCATTACCACTAGCCCAAAATCCAGCTGCCCATGAAGAGAAATTTCTCAACTCCAGTAGTTAAACAAACATCATTTATTGAGAGAAAGAGCAGCAGATTTGGACAGGGGCAGTATAATAGCAGAGATGGACAGTTGAGACAAGATCATAGGAAAGGTAGATGGCAATAACCATGGACAATGTGCTGATGTGTGCTTTAAAAATAATGACTGTTTGGTTATTAATTTGTCTGGTTGCTCTCTATCACAGTCTTTGGAATCTGCTTTAAATTTTGGCCTTAACTTTGTTCCAACTGTTCTTCCTCATAAATATAATTTTAAAGTCTGAAAATTTTAATTAATATGTAAGTTACATTTGTTGTGTTGTTTTGCTCAGTCTGAAAAAAAATACGAGGAAGTCTCAAGTGTTAGCACAGAAGGTAGTTTCCATTCCTGTGTTTCTAATATTAGTGAATGGAATGAGATTATACCTAATTCATATTGTTTATTGGATACATCAAATATAAATAACAAACGTTTATTTATACCTCCACTTTACAATAATATCATTCAACAAGATTTTTCTGTTGCATCATTAGCTGATGACGTTTTGAATTTTAAATCCAAAGCTAGGTATAACCTTTCTGTTGAACAATGGCAAGTTCTTATAAATGTTTGTAACAACTGTAAATTAGTAATTGAGCCTTCTGATAAAGGCAACAGAATTGCTGTGATGAATTTCAAACAATATATTGATATGTGTTATGCATTGTTAAATGATACATCTCTTTATGAAAGAAGTGATATTACGGTTTATAATATTGCACTTGAAAATATCATTTATTATTACAGAGCGGTTATAGGCTTGGCTATTTTAGTCTAAATGATTTCAATAGAAAGTTTGCTATACATGGATGTGATTTAGCAACTTTCTATTGCATGCTCAAGCTTTGTAAGGGAGTGGATAGTCGCTGCCTGTAGGTATTTGTTTTACATAATATAGGTTTATTTTTACATATTTGTTTTCTTTTGTTAAATCAACTTCTTATAATAAAGATACTTACAGTTTTATAAGTAAAATCTCAAATTTGAAATGGAAAAAGGATATGTATTGGGTAGTACTTGATGTATAAAGTTTGCATTCTAATATACAACATGATCATAGTATCCAAGTGTTATATTATTTTTAGGTGATACACCATTGTCTTGTTTTATTATTGAGTTAGTTCAGTTTTGTTTGGAAAATATTTTTTTTTACTTTCAGTAAAGAATTATTTTATCAGATTCAGGGAACTGCCATGGGGGTCCTTTTGCCCCCATGTATGCTAATTTAAGGATATCTTTTTTGAAATTGAATATTTGTTTCATCATAAGTTTTTTATTGATCATGTGATCAAATACCTTTGTTATATAGATGATTTAAGTTTTGTGTGTAAAGGCGGCTGAGAGAAAGTAGATGATTTTGTTAATTTGTTGAATAATAATAGGTTTCATTTTAGATTTGATGGATTAAAGTTGGGTAGTGAGTTCAATTTTTTGGATTTAAATTTGAAAGGTCTGAGTGATGGATCAAGTAGAACTACTGTCTATATGAAAATAGGGGGAAGTAATAAGTTTTTACATGGCACTAGTTGCCATCCCCCATTTAATAACTTCTTTGCCTTATGGAGAATTTCTCCATCTTAGTAAACTGTTAAGTAAGGATTTAGATTTTGTAAAGGAAGTGCAATATATAGCTGAAATGTTTCTTCAATGGGGTTATAATAGAACGGTTGTTGAAAGTGCTTTAGATAGAGTTATTAGTTATTGTTATAATGGTGGTGAGGTGACTGTTAAAAGAGGGGTTAGAAAATTGGATAATAAAGAAATTAATGACTTTCCCCTTTTCTAATTACAGTATCCCACAATTTACTAATACTAGAGAACATGAAAATGATAGAAAGGATATTTAGTTTGTTACTATTTTTAATATTCCAAGTGACAAAATAATTAAAGTTTTTATTATTTCTGGCCCATGCTATTTAAAGATAATAAATTATCCAAAATTTAAAAGAGAAAACTTTAGTTTCCTTTAAAAAGGGTACAGTATAGCTGACATTGTTGATCATAGTAGGTTTAAAATGCCAGATGTTTAAGTTAACAAAGTAGTTTTCTCTAAATTAGACACTTTTGTCTGTGGTAACTGTTCTATTTGTTCTTTTATTGTTCAATATTTTTCTAAGATCAATGGAGCTAGTTTTAGTCTTAGTCAGTTTTCTTGTAGTGTTGTGAGAATTATTTATGCTTTAAAGTGTCACTGTGAGCAAATTTTATGGGTCTATATTATGTGATCGAAGAATCTCTTCTTTGAACACATAATAATCGATTCATATACAGCGAACACTATAAACCACAAACAGCCACATCCTCAAATTTTTTCCTCGGGAAAAAAAATCACATGGCAGTAAAATAAAAAACAAACTTTAAAACACTAATTAAGTGGGGGGTCACCCCCCAGGGCCTATATTAGAAAATCAAATGTTCACATTTTTGACTGTCATATGGTTGACACCATATGATTGAACTTTTAAAACCCTGAAAATCTAATAAAAAAAAATAAACTACACAAATAACCTACCTGAATGTTTTAATCAGGGAGACAAGCCCCCCTGCAGCCCCTACAACCCCACTCTTTAAATATACCAACTCTGAGATCACACTACAGTGCAGAAAAGGGAAAATCTTTCATTTCCATGCTGTATGGAGATTGCCGTTAAACCGTTTTAACTTTTAAAAATTCGATCATATGGTGTTGACCATATGACAGTTGAACTTTTGAAAGTTCGATCATCTAATATAGACCCTGCCCCCCATGTCCCCTGATGAGGGGGGATGTGGCCCCCACACACCCCCTAACTAAATATACCAACTCCGCGATCGCTCTACATTGAACAAAAGTGCAATTCCCGAGGAAAAAATTCAAAGATGTGGCCATTAGCGTTTTACAGCGTTCGCTGTATATGTGTCAATTGTTATGTGTTCGAAGAAGAAATTCTTTGATTACATGATATAGACCTAAATATTTCATAGGGGAAAGCCAAAGAATTTTTAAAGTGAGAATTCAGGAACACATCAGGGATATAAAAAGTTGAAATTGTGATAAACCTTTGGCAGTTCACTTTAAGAATTACCAGTCAAAGTATTTTTAAACTTCTTAAAGCAATTGTTTTGGAAAAGATTAATATTAATCTGGGTGAATTGACTTCCTTGAAAGATAAACTGTTTTACAAAGAAGCTATATTTATTTTAAAATACAATATATTACCTCCTGTAGGATTAAATACAGAACTTAGTTGGAAATATTTAATTAATTGATGTTTTTGATTTGTTAATTCATTTATTGATGTATGCATTTATTGTGTGCTGTGTTACAAGTTTGTAGTACTCCTTGAAGATTTGTTGCAGAGGTGTTAGAATTATTAAACTATTTTAGATTTTTTTTTCCTGTGGCTGTTGTTTGCTTAACTACTTTGTTACCTCCTTTAAACTCTTGATATCCATGGCTTCTGCCCAGCACATAGTACTACCACTGCCTTCATATCCTTCCTAGACCCCATGAACAAAGCTAGGGACAATGGTAAGTATGTATCCTCTTTATTCCTATACCTTTCAAAGGCCTTTTACTCTGCATCATACAGCAAAATCCTACACAAAATGCGTTCCCTTTGCTTTTCCCAATCTACTCTCACCTGGTTCAGAAGTTACTTGCCTGACAGACAACATTCTGTTAAATAGCTCTGCACCCTATTCCATTTTCTACCATTTACCATTGTTAAACCCCAAGCTTCTATTCTTGGTCTCCTGCTATTTAATATATTAACCAACAACCTCTATATATCTTCCTAACAAGCCCTTCTCATACAATAATCCGATTACTCGACTCATATTTGCTTCTCTGGTATCCCAATGAATCTTCAAGAAATAACATCAGAGGTTGTTAACTCCATTGAAAGCTGGCTGCAATGTGCTCAACTACTGCTCAACCCTAAAAAAATGAATTACTCCTGTTTTTCCAACTGACACAGTTTTGACAAAAGAAACTTCAAAATCACCTACCTAAACAACACTGGCATTGAAGTATTATCTCATTCTGCATTGCTTGATGTAAGCATAGATGACAGCATAAAATTCAACCTACACATTCAAAATGCAATTAAAAAATACAACAAAAGTGATGAATGTTCTATAGAACAAAAAACTTTTTCACAACTATTATTATAGTCACCCTAAATAACACTTACCTAATACCACTACTTTTGCATGGAACACTCATCCTTACAGACCTTCATACCTATCTAAAAATGTAAAGCTTTTTAAAAATAAGATTGTAATGCCAGAAATAAACCTAATCATAGCCACCCCTGTACTGCATTTGAAGAACTAAGTTGGTTAAAAGTACCTCACCATTTCACATGCACTCGATTAATCACAGCACAAAAATAATAACCAGTCTTTTAGCCTGCCAGTTTCTTAGTACAGTTCACCGGAATTACACTATACAACTTCCCAAATGATCAGAAAATAAGAAGAATTACTCCTTATCATAAACCAATCAAAAAAATCTGCAGGAAACCCCTGATACTCTAACAGTAGAAAATAATTTAACCCACTCCCTACAACCAGGTCATTAACTAAACCCCACATGTTCAAAAATACTTTAAAAACATTCTTAACTAATTCTTGGCACTGCTCCACCCCAGGTTAGTCCCATTCTGAAAAATTAATTATGGTACTGCTGCTGGAATCAAACTCTGGTTATGACGCAAAGTCTTGCAGGTTGCACACTGATAGGAAAATATACTTTGCAGCACAGTACTTCATGAAATTAAGTACGGTTACTAATAAACAATGTATTTCTGTAACAGATGACACATACTATACTGTTAGAGTTACAGCTTTAATGTACAAGGTTTGCTCCTCAATACAGATATAGACGATAACCTTTCATTCTCTATTTACCTTAGAACCTGAGTTCCTACATACCTTAACATAGCTTGTTTATTAGGATCTATATCGAATCACCAAACACTTAGAAAAGCGAATGCTGATTTATCAACCCCATGTAAGTGAAAGCTTACAATCTCGAACACTCAGAACTGCAATATTTTTTCCAGGGAAAAAAAAATCGCTGTTCCAAGAAACATACACGCAACACACACACACCAAAAACTATTTCTAATGTGAGGGGCTTTGCCCCCCACACCCACCCCTACTTAAATATACCAACTCTGAGACAGCACTACAGTAATGAAGAAGGCAAACTACTAAAGGTGGTCAAGTGATTTCTTTCCCAGGGAAAGAATTCGCTTATATGCAGCTTCGGTATTTTGCCATTTCACGCTATAAAGTTCGATCAAGACACATTCAAAAGAATGCGTCTTCGATCAGCTAATAGGGAACCATTTATTACAATCCTTTGATACAGTTTTTACAAGGAACGCCATACGTTTCTTTGAAGCCCACCATGCAGATATTTCCTTTGTCCCAAGAGATGTTTATGGCTTGTCCTTGCCACACAGTTCTTCTTTTCCAGTCAAGTTCCTATTGTTTTTGCCACACAGTTCTTTTTTGGTCAAGTTCCTGTTGTTTTTATCACACAATTCTTCTTTTCTGGTCAAGTTCCTATTTTTTTAGGTTAGGCTGTAACCACAAACTTGCTATTTACTCACGTGTGTACATACTTGTCCTTGCAACACGGTATTGATGCTGAGTTTATTTAGCTTATTTACAGCAGAACTTATTTTAACCCTTTATTCACTGTTTAGCACACTCTTAGCTTATTTACAGCAAAATTTATTGTAACCCTTTATTCACTGTTTAGCACACTCTAACAGTTCCCCTTTATATTTTAAACCAGGGAAATAAATTCATCATTGTTTGGTAGAATACTTTTATTATGGCAATTGACAACAGTAACTTGCTGAATGACTTTTGTTAAGAAAACTTCAATACATATGAATAACATGCCACCAAGCATAATAATAACAATAATAATTAAAAACATGATGAGTTTTCCTGTCCACCCCATGAACACATTACTAAACCACTTGCTCCAGCTGTCATTCCAATTTTTTTCTACTGTATTGTGACATGTGCAATAACTTGTTAAGGCATTTTGAAAGAGACTGTTTTATCTGGAGTAAAGTACATAATTGTTCTCCTATTAGGGGTCATATACCCCCTTGGGATACTAGTATGCAATCTAACACCATTCTATTTTGTAAAACCATAGTTTGTATGGCTATCATTTCCACTGTAATGTCAGAGATTGCAATTGAAAATGGCATTTGCCAGTACTTCAACTAGTTTGTATAGTTTTCCTAACTCCCAAATGGCTTTTGCTGCTCCATATCATGGGAAAATACCTGCTCCAGAAATCACATTATCTCTTAGATCCATATTTTTTTATTTTAAATAATGAAGATTTTGATGATAGATATCTGATGTATCTAGGGTGTCTACTGGGTTTTCTAGACTTTGAACTACAGGTAATATATCTCTTTTTTTCCTTACATTTCTAATACTTTCCTGTGGTAAATCTTTTGCATGACACATTGTTTTTACTACTAATCGTATATAGCAGTACCATCCAATCCCTTTGTCAACCATTTATGAGGGTATTTACCACAGATGTAATATAATCCATCTAACAGAGCAACATTGCTATTTACTGCACTGATGTTTACCTGTCCCATAGTAGAAGGTGTATCATGTACAACTGTAAAGTTTTCATTTATTTTATTTTGCCAACATGTAACATTGGTTCCACACTTATTTTTAGTGCTTTGTGAAAAATGACTTACCATTGTTTTATTTAGTAATAACTTAACCCTTGGCCGGTATTAAAATAGGAAATCCATGATGAAATACACCAAGTTCTGATAAGTATTTATGAAAGTTTACCATTGCAACCATCTCAGTACAGTTACTGTTACCCAATGAGATGGTTCCACTTTGCTGAAAACATGTGATTTCCTGTACTGTAGCAGATAACTGTATCCTTGCTTTATGTAGTTGTATATTTACAACTTGGTCTCCTGCTTTATTTAATAATACCCTCCAACTATTAGAGGTATCTAGTGGAATTGGCACCTGGGACATGACCCCTGCTATTTTACATATTAAACTACATACCCAGCAATCAGAAACATTCATAATTTTTGCATACCAGCACTGTCTTGCCAAAAGCATATTAAAAGACGGCGACCAATCTTGCACATTTTTCCACATATCTTTACTCTCTCATGTAACGTTACAGTTTGATTAACAGGTTGCAAATGCAATTTAATGCTAAGCAATACAATAATAACTAAAATGATAGCTATGATTACTTTAAAAAAACATCCTTTAAACAGGGATTTCATTGCTGAATCCTTTTGCCTTTGGTCATCCAAAACTGGATTTCTAAAAAGAGGCACTTTAAACCATGTCAAATTCATGATTCTTTCTATGTGAGGAACCTGCAAAAGAATACACTTACTCACATTTACATTGCTCACTAGTTTTAACTTTTAACTGATCTTTATGTACCAACATTGTTTTTTTTCTTTTTTCCTTTCATTTTATACACTAATGGTCCAATTTTTTCCACTACTTCAAAAGGGCCTTGCAAGTTGCTATCCCATGGTGCTTCTGTTTGGAACGCTTTTGCCAATACCTTTGTTCCGCAGGGAAGGTTTTCTTTAGGTGGTAATATGGCACCTTTTTCCATAGATGGAACACTTGTTCCCATGGTTTATATTCACATATCTCAGTAAGTTGCTTTAACTATTTTTGATGTTTGCTAATTTCTAACATGGGTCTACCATTAGGTATATCAACATCAAACAGTAATTATATGGGCATTTTGTGACATGTCATTATTTTGTACAGAGAAATACCCGTTCTGCTGTTTGTGAAATCCTCAAAAAACTCAACTGGCTAGAACTCCCCCTGACCTTTCAAGTCAGCCAACTAGCACTTGCTCACAAAGTACTACATCATCCAGGCAACACACCAGCCTTAAGCAGCTACTCCAGCCTTACACCACTACCAGATCCCTTAGATCAAGTACCCAACACCTCCTTAAGGTAACAAACTTTAAAAATGAGGCAGGTAGATCCGTTTATAGCCACTTCATCTCTAAAATCTGAAACTCCCTTCCAGCACACACAATAAATAACAACTCCGCCACCCATTTCGAAAAACTTCTCAAAACGCACTTTCTGAATCACAGATTACGTATCTGTACTACCTCTGGATAGTAACTCATATGTCTTTGTTTCCAGCAACTAGAGGAACAGCTTATCTACTGCCTTTGTAATGCATGCATGGGGTAATAGTATTACTGATCACTGTAAAGAAACCGAAAGGACATAGCATGTCTCTCATGTGTTGAAATGAGTTATGGAAGTTATCTACTCAATCTTCTTGCTATACTTGATGTTAAACATCTGTATAATATGTATATATTAATGCAGCCTGTGAATGTTGGCAAATACACCCTTTGGTTAACTCACTATCTTATGTTTACTATACTTCTATAAGAAGTATAAAGATTGTTAACTCTATATATTGTTTAATGAACCTTTTGGTTAACATGTCTTTCTCTTGTTAATGATTTTACTGCTCTGGAGCTTTTCTCCCCAGGCCTCTACTGAAAATGGACATATATCCAGTTGGACTCTCCTGGTTAACAAATGTAAAATAAATAAATAAATACTACTAGTAGGTATCTGTAGCCTCCCTTTGTTGTTGGCAAAGGACCTGCATAATCTAGTTGAACTGCATACCATGGTCCATCTGCTGGCTGTACCTGATGTTACTGAGTTTTTTTTTTTTGCTTTTAGCATTTACCTGTAAACAGAATAGACATTCTTCTACAATTAGCTTACAAACCTTTTTTTAATCTTGGGTTCCAGTATTTTTTTTTTTACAACTGTCCATAGCTTATCATTTTCTAGATGTCCCAGTATTTGGAGATTTATTTAACTTGACTAACTGCCGTGTCAAATGAAATGGCACATATGGCAACTGTAATCCTATAGAAGTAGTGTATGCATAATACTCCTTTGGTGCTATTCCCACTAGCCTGCAATGATCAGTTTCTTCTTTTAAGCCCTGTTTTTGAATGTAAGATCTCCCTCGATTGACTGTTTGTCTAGCTCTTTTAAGGCACTAACTTCCACATCGGTGTACACATATTTTGGAAGTTCTTTTCCATTTTGTGCTGCTTGTTTTGTTAATGTGTCAGCTAAGGCATTTAACCTGAAAGTTTTACTTGTTAGTTTCTGATGTGCTTTTACTTTTAGAATGCTGTACTTTCCCTGTTGACTTGACATTGTTATTCCTTTATGTATGTCTTTTAATATTTCGGCATGCCATAATGGTTTTACTGCACTGTCCAGAAATTCTCACCTTACCCAAGTGTTCATATGCAGTCTTAAAGAATCTGCTACATAAGCACTGTCTGAGAAAATGTTAACAGGATTGTAATACTTCGGCACATACAGTACTGCCTCCAGTTCAGCCCTCTGTGCTGACATATGCCTTGGTAACTTGATTAGTTTGGGAGAATCCAGCTTTGGATTCTCTAGAACTATAGCAAATCCTGTCCAGTATTTGCCTTTGTCCCAAAACCATGCTCCATCCACAAATATAGATGGCTTAAAGTGGTCAAAATCAGATTCCAGAAATTGTATGTCAGGTGACATTATTTTTTCTAAGTAATTATGCTGTTTTCCTTCATATCCCATGTGGTTTGACAAATAATATTTGACTCCTGTTTGTATGGTGACAGTTTTCATTCCAAAAAGTGCCATCCATTTTGCAAATACTGCCTAATACCATCTGTCCCCGGGATTCAGCAAGCTCTGCACAGCGTGCAGGAATAGTGCAAGAGCTACTGTAGGCAATATGGCTGCCGTGCGATCCAGGAATAAGCTTCCGGGACATGCACGAGCGCTCCTGCACAATTCCAGCACAAACACAGCCTCTGTATGCTAATTACCTCATTTTCTGGTGAAAACCATGCAAATAAGGTGAATTAGCAATCCAGGAAGCAGGCAGATGTCCGTGCAGGAATACTGTAAATTGCAGAAATGTATTCAGCCAGTAGCTGAATACATGTCTGCAAACTACAAAATGGAGGCATGACAGCTCATACAAATGCATGTATTAGAAGGGTTAGGCATGCCAATGGCCAAATATATGGCCATAGGCATGAAAAATAATTTCAAAATTATAAAAATTTACTTTTTTTGTTGGCCGATTTCAGCTGTTTAAGAGCAGGGCAACGGTGCACAAAGGGGATAGGCCTGAAAATAATAAAAAAAATCTGGAAATAAGCTTTTAAACCAAATCATAATTTTGCCATAATAGTCAAAGTCATGCATAACACAACAAGACCATGGAATAGTGGTTGCTTAGGGGGTAGACTGAGTGTTGGTTTTGTAACCATGAAGTAGAGTCATTCCTACGCAAATGAGGGCAATGGTACTGAATCACAGATTTCCCCGCAGTGCTAGTTTGCACCCAACAGTTTAGGTGCAATAAGATCACGGTGTAAGCCTGAGCTAGATGACTTCATAAGGGGGTGTGTCATGCATGCTGCAAGCTTATTAGAGCTCTGTGGCCCATGTTTGCCCTTAGCTAAGCACAGCTAAGCAAGGGGGAGTGTCTGAAGCTGCCTAGCAGTATTTACATTCCCTAAACAGGTGTGCGTGCCACGCACCGGGATTTAAAGAAAAAAAAAACAGGAAATAGCAGCTCCATTCGCATCTGAGCACTGGGTATGCATGGCGTGCCTCAGGGCTTAAACAGGAAGGCAATGGAAAGAGAAAACAGCAGCAGGAAGGTAGTCAAGGAGAACTAACATAACTGGCAGGTGAAATGTATCAGAATCAGCCAGTTACACAGGCAGCAGCCCAGCCCAGCACACTACTATAAACTATGCAAACACCCTTCCCTCTGTTTTTTCCCACAAACTCTACACCACCAGTGTACACAAACAGGGAAATCTACCTAACAAAAGCAACAAAATGATAAGAGCTTTCACTCTCATAAATCAAAATGTGCAAGATGCTGAGGGTGGTGAGGATGACAATGCTGATGACCAACCCACAGTGAGGAGAAGGAGAAGAGTGTACAGACCCTGGTTAGCCTACCAGGGGCTACATGAGCTCTAGATAGTGGAGCGATATAAGGTGGACAGGGACCTCCTACAACAAATTGCTGAGCTCTGCCGGCCACGCCTCACACAAAGAAACAACAGAGGGGAACCCATCCCAGTAGATACCAAGGTATGTGTAGGCTTAAGAATACTAGCCACAGGTACCTTCCAAAGGCCAACTGGGAATATCATGCGGATCTCACAGGCATCAGCATCCAAGGTACTCCACCAGTTCCTGTATGCCATGTCAGCACATGCCGATGAGCACATATATTTCCACAACACCCGTGAGGCAATGACCAGCAATATGTGTCTCTTCCACCAAATAGCAGAATACCCTGAGGTAGTGGGTGCTATAGACTGCATGTACATACACATCAAAGTACCACCCGGTGAGTGGGGTAGGGTCTACATAAACCACTTTGGCTTCTCCTCCATCAACTGCCAGGTCATGTGCGATGCCCAAGGCATTATAATGAATGTGTGTGCTGGCAGCCCTGGAAGCTATCATGACTACCACATCTGGCATATGATGCAGCTGTACCAGAGATTTGCCAATGGGGACATCCCATATGGCCACCTAGTGGGGGATGCTGGTTATGCACTGCAGCCATGGCTGATGACACCCATCAGAAATGCACACACACATGAACAAGAACTCCATAATGAGGCACACGCATAGACCAGAATCATAATAGAGTGTGTGTTTGGGATGTTCAAATCACAATTCTGGTCCCAGGACATATCCGGTGGAGCCCTGCAGTTCTCTGCAGCTACATGTACCGAAATTGTCATTGTATGTGCCATGCTACACAATATGATCCTGCAGAAACAGCTGCAACAGGAACAGCATGGGGCAGGTCCACACAACCCCCCACCATTGCCAAGGCCAGCACAGGCACAGAGTGACTCAGAGGAGGAACAACCTGATCCTGCCTCTTTAGGCAGAAGGAGGCGTACCCAGTATGCCCAGGCTTTGGCAAATAGACAACGCGTAGCACATACACTGACATGGTAGGAACCCAGGGAATGACACCTCATGCTGAGTCGCACATACAGTAAAAGGGATGCCAAACATGACACTACCGGTGCTTAACCATGTATAGGGAGTGTACTATATGCATCCAACATAGTCAGACCTCCAGCACCATCCTCAATATTGGCACAGCCACAAGGTAAGTCACTCTTACTATCAATTGTTGAATGGAGTAGTATGTTCTGCTACTTGTATCTATGGTACGGATGTGAGCATGCAAGGGAATCAGGTGGCAGCAGATAGTAGACACCTATATGGACAGCATGAAATCCATAACAAATACTAGTGTCAACATAGTAGGCAGTACTAGACAAGGTGACAAATCCCACTGCAGGACATGTGGTGGGCCAAATGTGTGTCCAGTGAGGCTCACATACCCATCAACAGTCTCAGCCAGCAGGGCAGGTATAGATGACCACAAAGAAAGGCTGTGCTAAGACCTCCGATTGATGGCAATGGAGAACAGCCCCCCTCCAGACTTACACAGACAGACTACAACAGGTCAGGCAGTCGGATGTTAGTTTTGGAGGGTAAGAAGTCTGAAACTGAAGTGTAGGTCAATAAAACCTAAGATCTGTACTACACTGATATGTCTCTAGTCTGAACGATAGGTCAGAATACAGAACAAAATGGAAGCCAACAGAGTACCTGAAATACCAGTACGGTCAGTTCAAATGTTTACAGTTGTCAGGTATGCCCCCCCCCCCCATCTTATGTAGAAATGTAGTAACGTGTACGTGTGGGTATAATAATAGTGGAGCACAGATTACCTGAACTGGCCAAATTAGCAGGATAGATCGTTGCACATGTACAATATGCAGGGCTCTGTGTGTTACGCTGTTGTGTGTTGTATATTGTGTGAAAGTGGTCAGCATGTAGGCATGGAGGGTTGTGTCCCGGTGGCCAGTGGCCAGTGGCCAGTACTGTTGATGACAGGACCAAGTTCTAACAACTGCAATGCCAAACACAATGCATCCCAGCAAGACCCAATCCAGCAGTAATCCATACTAATTGTTCAGATATAATATCTGTCACCATCTGAAAGATGGACATGGCATGAATGTGGGCCCAGACATACACACAGTACACAGGTGGAAGTACCCTAGACAGAGAGTGTATAAAATGTGACTGTCAAATGGACACACCTTTGGAATTGTACATACAGGTTAGCAGCACATTAGTTGTCTGTGTAGTATGGAATACTGATGTAGTCTGGCCAAACACTGGCAGACCACAAAAGGCACAGTTATGAAGTACTGAGAAACCACTGATGTCCCCGCACAAGTCAGCATAAGAGGAATACCCCGCATATATCTGTGAGTCAGCTGCAAGTAGCTTCCATAGCATACATGCACTCAGCTCACTCCACCATCAGCCACACGTACCTCACAGGTCACATCCCTGCTGTTGGAAATGAATACAATATGACCCCCACTTCTGTATAGGAATACCTACAGAATGCAGCATGCTGAAGAGGTTTCCCTAGCTGTAAGCAGCACCCTGCCAGCATCCACATCAATGGATTAATAAGGACAGAAGCTATTGCCATTAATACCTTGCACACCCACCTTGTCACCCCAGGGGAATACAGTGACTTGCAGCCTGGGACTGTAGGAGTGACAGAATGCACTGGCCTGCTACAGATGGCCTGCATCACTACCAAATTCCCTAGAGTCCTCTATCAAAGGACTGTGTCTCACCTGTACTGCCTTTTTTTAATTTCTTCCAAGTCTTTTGGGTTTCTAATACCATGACGGGAATGGACCCTGTTCCTAAGTCAAAGTACGATTAAAATTCATGAAATTAGTATTGTTTTACTCTTTGATGTTAGCCAAAAGTGCTCTTTGCAGCACCTGCAATGTGCCCATTAATGACTCCTTCTGCAATTCGTATGGTGTTACATGAATTGGTAACATATCTAAATATGATTGTAAATACTTTTTTATAAGACCAGTTGCTCCAACTACTATTGGAACAGTCTGGGTATCTTTCTTCCACATGGCTCTTGTTTCTGCCTGCAGATTGAGGTATTTTATGACTTTGTGTCTCTCTGTATGCAAGACACTGTAGTCACTAGGTATAGCAATTTCAATAATCAATGCTACTTTTGTCTTCTTTTCTTGGACTACTATATCCGGTTTTCTAATATCTATCTTTTGGACTGTTGGTATTGGCTGATCCCATGTGATGTAAACTTCATCATTTTCTATGATTCTCTGTGGATCATGTTTCCAGTGTTTTTCAGCCACTTCGATACCATAATGTTTGCACAATCTCCAGTGTAACAATCTCACCACATTATTATACCTTTCAGTATACAGTCCATCTGCCATTAGAGAGTCACAGCCAGCAATAAGGTGTGAGACTGTTTCCAGTTCAGTTCCACAAAACCTACATATGTCTGTTTCTCCCACATGTTCAATGAACTTAGCAAACCAGCGTGTCCGTAGCTCACTATCTTGGGCTGCCAATATTAACCTTTCATTTCTTGATGTAAATTCACCTCTCAACCATTCCTGCGTTTGTTCTTGATCAACATGAGGCTCTTCCAGAAGTTTTCTATACTTGCAACTATATTTATGTTTTTTCCACATTTCTTGCCTTCTCATCTGGTCCTTCACCTTATATTCTTTCTTTTGTTTTTTTTAGCACATTCAGTTGATGCCTGGGTTTTATCCATTTCTGGTTTGATTCCCATTCCTGCTTGACATCGATATGCTTCTGCTAAAGTAAGCAGAGATGTCATCTTAGATTTATTCTCCTCATGTTTCAAAACTTTCACCACATTTGGATCTTGGGAGGTCAGTAGATATGTGTGAAGTCCTACGATTGCAAATCTATACATGTAATCAATTTCAAGGAGGCCCATCCCTCCTTCATAGTGGGGAATATATAATCTTGGTGTACACTGATTTTTATAAATCATTTGCTTGAAGCATGAAGCATCTTTCTTTTTTAAATATCCAGTCTATCCAACACTTTTTGGGGCCAGTCAATCACTCCAAAACCATAAGCTAGGACAGGAAGAGCAAACTGATTTATAGCTTGGATTTTGTTCCTAGGTGTCAATGCTGTTTTCAGGATTAATTTAAGTCTTCTAAAGTACTCTTTACTAAGCTTTATTCACATTTGTTCATGTTTTATTGCTGATCCTTCATCAATTCCCAAGTATTTATACACCCCCCTCTTGCTCAAGTTCTTTTATATCACATTCTTATCCCAAACTGATGTTTTCCTGGTGCTGTACTCTTCCTTTTTTAAAGGTTGCTTTTGCACATTTATCAAGACCAAATGACATTCCAATATCATCTGAAAAAGTTCCTCATCTGATGAGCTATACAATTTTAAATCATCGACAAAGAGAAGATGAGAAGTCATTAGACTTTGTTGTTTTCTAGAAGCCAAATTATAACCATGACCTAAACCATTAAGTAAACAGCTTAATGGATTAATGGAAAGGCAAAATAGCAATGGTGGCAGGGAATCACCCTGGAATATCCCCCTTTGGATTTTTATCTCTGGGATAATAATCTGTCCTTTATCATGGCTTAATTGCAAAGTGGTCTGCCACTGTTTCATGGTTACTGTAATGTAATCAATCAGTGTAGGATGTACCTTATATATATTTAAGCACTCTTTTATCCATGAATGTGGGATACTATCAAATGCTTTTTTATAGTCAATCCATGCCATACTTAAATTCTTCCCTTTCTTACAGTTCTCCACAATAGCTTTATTTAACAACAAATGATTGTTTGTTCCATATGACTTTCTTTTATTGCCGTTTTGTTCTACTGCCATAATTGAGTTTTCTTCTAAATTACTATAAACTCTGTTATATGGCAATACTGCTAATGTATGATATCTCATGGAGTCCCAACAACATAACACAGTCCACAGAACACAAATGCAAGGCCATGTCGACAAATCCCAGTAGCATGTCCACCGTGTCCTACTGCATGAACTGTGGACCACCCCCTAATTACTGCTGGGATGAAGTAATAACTATAGGGATACTTATCAGATATCGCTTGCATAATGTTAGGAAAAGGATAGAATAACAGAGGGGGGTAGAAGCATGGCTGCCATGGTGTGTGTGAAGTCTGAAACTGTGATGTGTGCCCATACTATCCCTGCCTGCAAACACAGGAATGGGTGGCTACAAACCCGCTTGTAAACCACAATGTGAAGGGGTAATGACCAGATATATGAGCCCTGCCTCTGGGTAACCTATGTGAATCTGTACAGCTGAGAGGTATGGCCACAGCAGGATATGGCCATTTTGTCATGTTGGTAGATGTACAAGCATGGGATCCACAGCCACCACAGTACCAAGGTGCTGGACCATTTACACAGACCCATCAGCAAGTGTCTGCAGCTCCCCCTCCAGAATGGCATGATTGTGCAAGAATATGTAGGCTGCAGACCACAATACTGGACAAAGTTTCATTAATCTTGTATTCCCCAGGAAATTACTGCGCGCAAATATGTATATCTGTCAGTAGTTGATGACATAATACATCACAGTGTAAAACAGTACATATCTCTAACTATCTCTGCTAACAGCAAAACCATGTAGGAGAAGCAACACAGACACAATTGGTTACAATATCCCACTATCATTTGCCCATTGTGACCCCATATTGTCAACTTATCTACAGATATCCTGCAGAAACAGGTTACTAACTATAGGTGTAGAACACAAACACCTGCACAGGAATACAACCTACCAGGAATGGATTCACACATTCAATACAGAAGGTCATATTGAGCATGTTCCCACACTTAGAAAAACAAAGCCCATGTCTGACAACAAAATACAGAAGGGTCATACTGGGCATGCTCCAACACTTACAGAAATGAAGCCCATGTCTGACAACAACAGTGGACTTGAAGCCCATGTCTGACAACAACAGTGGATTATGCATATCTGTCAGTTGCAGATGTCTCTGCATACACTGTACATTGCACACCAGTCATTCTTTGCACACACATCGGATAAGAATACTCACAGATATCCAAGAGCAGTACACTATACCAGGTCAAACATACACAAACATAGATGTGGGGAAGACAGAGATTGACAGTGAAAAGAGCCTCCCATCATGAGGCCTGTCCCACCCACCACACATCCAATCAGCCAATATCACATGATGTGCCAATGTCTATCACTGTAGACATTTGCTTCTGGTAGCCCTCAGCACTATAGTGTCTGTGGTGTTTGTGATAGATGTGTAAAATGACAGTACATGTCATTATTCGCCTAGTAGTTGTATACACAGTCCTGTCAAATGTAAAGCTGTGTGTGACTGAGTGTTGTATGTGCATTTCCAGAAGAAAGGTTTATGGCCCATTCGCACACACTGCATTCCCTATTGCCCTAGTTTAGCTAGCCTGCTGATGCAGTCACCTTGAAACACCCCTTTGGACACGAATCCTCCATATAAGCTGTGTGGTACATGCAATAACTGTGTGATGTACTAGTTAGGTAGGAGTTCTAATCCCAGACATGGCAACTGTGAAACTCTGTGTGTGTAGGGAGCAATACTTTTGAGGCCATTCACAGTCACTACATCTCCCATTTCCCTACTTTAGCAAAGCTGCTGATGTCATTCACCTTGAAAACAACTTTGTAGAAGGGCTAGCCCTGTATGCTCTGTGATGCGTGCTATAACTGTGCAATGCTGTAGTGTGATGTACTAGTTAGGTAGGAGTTATACTCCCAGACATAACTGTGAAACTCTGTGTTTGTGTAGGGATCAATGCTTTTGAGGCCATTCACAGTCACTACACCTCCCATTGTCTTACTTTAACAAGGCTGCTGATGTCATTCACCTTAAAAAACAACTTTGGAGAAGGGCTAGCCCTATAAGCTCCATGGTGTGTGCTATAACTGCATAATGCTGTAGTGTGCTGTACTAGCAAGGTGGGAACTCTAATCCCAGACATGGCAACTGTGATACTCTGTGTGTGCATAGAGTAATGCTTTTGAAGCCATTCACAGTCACTACACCTCCCATCACCCAACTTTAGCAAGGCTGCTGATGTCATTCACCTTGAAATACACCTTTGGAGAAGGGTTAGCCCTATAAGCTCCATGGTGTGTGCGATAACAGTGTAATGCTATAGTGTGATATACTAGTTAGGTAGTAGTTCTAAT
Source organism: Protopterus annectens (assembly GCF_019279795.1). Taxonomy (NCBI): domain Eukaryota; kingdom Metazoa; phylum Chordata; order Ceratodontiformes; family Protopteridae; genus Protopterus; species Protopterus annectens. Next base: position 280,173,597 of record NC_056732.1, on the reverse strand, counting down.
CCCAGACATGGTAACTGTGAAACTCTGTTTATGTGTGTAGGGATCAATGCTTTTGAGGCCTTTTATGGTCACTACTGCTCCCATTGCCCTACTTTAGCAAGGCTGCTAATGTCATTCCCCTTGAAATACACCTTTGGAGAAGGGCTATCCCTATAATTGCCATGGTGTGTGCTATAACTGCATAATGCTATATGTGATGTACTAGTTAGGTAGGAGTTCTAATCCCAGACATGGCAAGTGTGAAGTTTTGTGTGTGTGTGTGTGTGTGTGTGTGTGTGTGTGTGTGTGTGTGTGTGTGTGTGTGTGTGTGTGTGTGTGGAGAGTAATGCTTTTGAGGCCATTCACAGTCACTACACCTCCCATTACCCTACTTTAGCAAGGCTGCTGATGTCATTCACCTTGAAATACACCTTTGGGGAAGGGCAAGACCTATAAGCTCCATGGTATGTGCCATAAATGTGGAACAATGTAGTAGCAGTAACTACACAGCAATGGGTATGAATCCCATCTGTGGCAAGTGTTTGTGTGTGTACCTTAAAGTATTTTCCCTATTTACCGCCGGTACACATCTCAGAGCCTGACTTTACCAGTCCTGCAGATATTACCCACCTTACAAGTATCTGTTGTGAAGCCTGTACCATGTCAGGTCAGTAATGTATATGATAAATGTGTAACATAATGATCCATAAAGGGTGTTAGATAGAGGTTTGAACCTCACCCCTGGCAAATGTAAATATGTGATTAGGGTGAAATTATTTTTGGGATCTCTCACCCACTACATCACCCAATGCCAGTATTTACAAGGGCTGGTGATGTTCCTCACCTTAGAAGTACCTTGGGACAACATCGATCCAATAAGCTCCATGGCGCATGTGATAAATACGGTACACTATAATAGCAATACATAGCTAGGTAGGGGTTTAAATCTCAATACTGGCAAGTGTGTGTGTTTGTCATCAGTATCCTGTGTGGAGGTTGCTGTGATTGTGTTATGACAGGATTCATTTTGGGGCAGGTTTTGCTAAATTCTTAAATTGAGGAACTATTATATGTCACAATGTCCACCTTGCAAGGACAACAGATGTCAGACAGCAGAGGTGCTGGTGTAGACAATCCATAGACCTACATGTGACATTATGGATCGGTAACAATATAGGCAACCCTTTTTTTATCCAGAGAACACTCTCCACCCATGTCTCATACACAAACACACTTGGCTAGGCAATAACCACTATATTGGTAGTTCCCTGCATATTGCCCACAGATAGTAATCATGGTGTGATTGCAGTGGATTAAATGCCTGTTCACCACAACACTGCCACTGACATCAGAATGTACTGTGATGTGTAACATCTCCTGACTGTGTGTTATCCAGCAAGTAAAAGGACACGGTACTCTGTTCTATCCCTACAACAGGCAAATAATTGCTTAGAGTGGTCCTTTGCTATGTTCCCCACTGGACGCCTGCAACAACTGTAGAGTCTGCAAATGTAACCCACAAAGAGAATACCATGCCTTATACACATGCCCTGTATGGACAGATGCCACTAACTCCACTGAATACCTGTATCATGCTGCCAATGTACGTACAGGCACGATCATAGCTAGTTCTTACTGCATGAGGTCAGGAATGTCATGTGGCCTGATGCCAAGGTATACCCTTTGCCTAACCTTGTACAGCCTTCTGACACAGTCAACTACTACACACCTGTGAAACAATGAACCCATGCATGTCAGTACTGGAAAATATGTGTGTGTGTGTGTGTGTGTGTGTGTGTGTGTGTGTGTGTGTGTGTGTGTGTGTGTGTGTGTGTCAGACCTCCCAACCGTCCCGAATTACTCGGTTTTTACCGAGTTTTGGGGACTTAATGAAGGGGTGCCACGATTCCCGAGTGGCACCTTCATTCATTTCTTTGCTTTTATTTTTTTATTTTTTAATTTTTGCTGTCGGGCTGGCGTCATCGCGTGCGCGATGGCGTCAGCTCCGTCACTACCAGCCAGTCGGAACTGAGCTCAAGGAGCTCACGTCATCATTCGGCTGGCTGCGGCTAGTAGCTGCTGAAAGAACCAGGCGGGAAGTGTTTAAAAGTAACTGTTGCTGCCAGAAGAATTGCTGGCTTTGCTTAGGCTGCCTAGCTAAAATGACTTTGGTGCTGCTGTCAAGCCAAGAGAAGGGCTTTGCTTTGGTGCTGCTGCCGTACCCTGTAGCGACTTCACTTAATGGATCTTCTGCTGCTGTTTTGGAAATGGCTTGGTTGGATATTGGATAAGGTAAGGAACAAATGTGATTGTGTGTGCGTGTGTGCATTATGAGCCTCAGCCTGTCAGTTAAGGTAACGGGCGGTAACTTCAAATGCAGCAGCTGCTGCTTGCAAACATATTTTGTGTGTGTGTGTGTGTGCACGTGCACGCGTATACACACACACACACACAGTTTTCCCATGACAACAGTTAGTGCAGATCTTATTTTAATAATATTACCTATTTTACTATTTTAATAATAGTACCTGTGCGCACTGTTTTATGGAGGCATGTTCAGCTATGTTATGTTTTGTTTGTCATGGGTTTGTCTGCTAAGACTCCATGTACATTTAACACAATTAGGCAAGCTAGGTCCTATGCAACCATTTCACCATACGTTGTGTCTTTTTATATTATGAGCATTTTATAACATAGTTTCCGGAGTAGTCCCCTTTCATATATTAACGGTTTCCCTTTATTTGTGGTTATTGATGAAATGATTGATTAGAAAATAGAGAGAAAAGTATTATAGCAAGCCCAGAAAGGAGGAAGTACACTTTACAGCATCTTTCACTTGTCTCATGGCTAGTAAGGAAACAAGTTATTTCTAACACAAAGGTTACCCTTGTATGTTGTTTGAGCACCATAACTGCAGTTTTCTGAAGTGTGAAAACTCAAATGTAATTACAGGGAAGTATATACCAACTTAAAATTTACTGAACCTTGGATTAGTGGGAGTGACAAGCAACAATTTGCTAGCAGTGCCTTTACTTTTAATAGTGTGGTAACTTAAGTAGTATTTGTATGTTTATGTTGCTCTCGAATTTCTGTGTCATTGTATTGTGTATCTTTGGATCAGGTAGTATGGAACAGTATGATGTTATTTGGAATCGGTATTGTTTGGTTAACCTTCCTGTCCCGTACAGTGGATAGCCACATTTTAATGAATAACTGGGTATTTTGACAGTGAGGCATTGCGTTTTCATGGGCTATGTATAGATAAGCCAGGAGATGTTAATTTAAGCAAAGGTGTATTAGGCAGGTGCCGTCAGCATTGTACCAGAAGCATTCTTTGTGTGGTTAATGTTAGCAGACAAGTTGTCTGTTTAAAGCTTTTTGCTGTGCATTCCGTGTCAGTATTTGAAAAGGTAATCCTAGTTTTCCCCTTTTCATGCGAGGTCTACATAGGTTTGGGTAGTAATGATCCCTTGAATAATGATCATTTTAAAGTACGTTGAACACTGTTCAGGATGGAGGTGTGCATTTTTATCTGTGTGTGCGTGTGTGTAAATGCCCCCGTTATAATACACCTGGTGGCTAGAGGTACTCAGGCTCAAACCCTGTACCCTGGGTATAGGGTAAAAAGAGCCTAATGTCCCTAGCCACCACCATTTGTGAATTGTTTTTGTTCTGTTCCCCAAACTCTGTGGTTTCAGGATGCTTGTGACAAATCACTGATGAATTTATTAAATAATGACAGGCATTTAAATTTCAGACTTCATATTCTTCAGAAAATAAATGGTAACAAAAACCTTTTATTCTAGCAATTTTATAAGTTTATAAGATCAGTATTTGAATTTGTACCTAATTTGGGGCTGTATTCTCCCATTGTTGGCTTTGTCCAGGTTTTTGTGCTAAGAGGTTGAGAACTATAGTAAGAAGTGAGAAATGAATTCACTAAATGATAGCCATTTAAGTTTCAGTCTTCCTATCTTTTGGGAAACAAGCTGCTGATTTGGCATAGTGGTATGTTGCTCTGATTGTAGTGCACAGAGTCCTGTGTTAAGACTTGCCAGTGAAATACATGGCAGTAACACATTTTATTCTAGCAACTTTCCAAAATTAAATAAGCAATGCTTAAAATGTGCCCCTGGTTTTTGGCCTTCTGCACCCCCCCCCCAAAAAAAACATAACTTGAAAATAAGAGCTGTGCAAGATACCTATGCCTTAAATTACTGTCATTTTATTTTTTTTATGTATATTGTGTGTGTAAGTAGAGTTTTATGATGGAAATGTTCTGAATTGGGCAGTTTTTTTATTACTGGTTCATGCATTTTGTTTCATTGCCTACTGAAAAAATGTTCAAACAAATTAAAAATGTGCTCTAACAAGTGTGCTGTATTATACAAGGAATATAATTTACTAAAGCCATGTATGTTTCTTGTTTTGTGTGCAAGGGGCCAGTGATTTGAAAGCAACCCAAAAGGTAATCTTTATCCACCACTGGCCAGATGTATTTTCTTTGGATGTGGTGCATGTTTCAATGCTATTTTAATGAATGTGAGTTTCAAGGGTAGAGAAGTTTTAATGCCAAATCTATTTTCATTGTGAGACAGTTTAACAGGTGTCTATTGGTGTTTGTCCATTGTGCTGTAAAGTGTAAAATAAAAACCCAAATAATCATTGTAGAAGCAAAGCAGTATGCACACATTAGTGTTTATGGTGAATAGGGCAAAATAGCCAGGTAAAGGGATATTGGAAATGGCTGGGGTGACTCTGGTGCCATATTTTGTTTGCCTGTTCTTCAATTTGCACGAAAGTTGGTATCCCACAATTCCACTGGAGTGGGCGGGGTTACATAATTATGTATGCAAATTTTATGTTAAACAGCGTACAGATTTATACCTATTTTTCATGGGCCTTGTCCAAATTTTTGATGTTTCAAGGTTGAGAGGTATGGTGTGTGTGTGTGTGTGTGTGTGTGTGTGTGTGTGTGTGTGTGTGTGTGTGTGTGTGTGTGTGTGTGTGTTTGTGTGTGTGTGTGTGTAGATTATTGATTTTGAAGCCATTCACACTCACTACACCTCCCATTGCCCTACCATAGCATGCCTTCTAATGTCAGTCACCTTGAAATAACCCTTTGGCCATATAACAGCCTGATAAGCTCTGTGACACATGTGATACCTGCATAATACTGTAATACTGTAGTGCAGCAAACTAGCTAGTTAGGAGTTTTAATCCTGACCCTGCCAACTGTAATGATCTGAGTCCCTGACAGAGTGTGGCTGTGTCTTCCTTGACACCTGCTTTTGTGGACAGCCACATGTACTACACTTCCCTTATCCCTCCTTTATCACTGTTGCTGATATCACTCATCTTCAAAGATACCTTTGGACAGCTCTCCAACATGAAAGCCCTGTGGCACGTGCAATAACTGCATAACAATGTAATAGCAATATATAGTCAGGTAGGGGTTTAAAACCCAGTACTGGTAAGTATGTGTTTATGTGTATTATCAGTGTCCTGTGTTGGGGTGATTGTGTAATGACAGGGTCCATTGCAGTGTGGGTATTGCCACATCATCACATTGAGGAGCTACATGTCCCATTGTCAACATTACATGGCTAACATTTTCCAATCATTGTAGATTCTAGTCTACAATTCTCAGCCATAAATGTGTACAGCCATGTGCAATTACCATGTGATAGTATGGATTAGTACACAATACAGGCAGCCATCATAATGCCTAGATACTACTCTCCACCCATGGATCATACACAAATATGTGTAGCTTTTACTCTCCTTTCTTACTTTGTCTCTGTCTGTCTCTCTCACTCCCTCTCTGGTGGATGTGGAAAAGTACACCTGCTTTGCTTACGCAGCAGCTTGTGTTTTGTAAGTGATGCTCATGATCAGCTGATGGCCTGTGCACGAACTGCAGTCCCCCACTATCTGATTGCATGTGGAACAGCTGTGGTATCATTCCTATAGCCAGTTGAATGCAAAGACACTCCTATAACGAAGCACTTCTTGTGGGTGTTGGCCCTTTTCATTCACTGAGAGCAGGACTTAATGTGGGTGTTTGACAAACAGCATCACAGAGGGTAGTTGGATATACCTCTTACAACATACACTGTGGAGACAGGCCAACAAATAGGAGGATGATGTTCCAGGCATGAGGACAGAATGTAGGTATTGCTCTTCTACATTTGAAGTAATGCTGGTTTAACAGAGTTTGTGTGGATATGGCTGTTATACAATATTTAATACCTGTCATAACAGTGTTATATGGTTGGGGAAACTCTCACCTGTAGGTCTATCTGCAGACTGGCAAGTGTTTGGAGTCTTGCATGTGTTGTGTTACTCACACATTTCCTATCTTCAGAAATGCAGTAGCATACTCTGACGATTGCAGTCAGTACATGGTGACAGCCATGTGAGTTACTGACTTCATATCCCTCAGTAGACATATGTCACAACAAACCCTGTTACACCAGTAAATGTATGGGTTTATCACAGCAACATGTCAATATTGACCCTGTGTTAGTGCCTCCAGCCCCAAGTCTCTCAACCTGTGTACATATGTCATGCAGTAAGAGGTGAATATGTTCAGTACATCATTATTTACTGACATCATACCTGATAACAAGCCAGTGAGATATCAGACTGCTAGACATGTTATGTATAGTAGGCCTTATATTTGAGGACAAAAACTGGACATTCTGTTGTAGTGAGTGCAGTAGTGAGGTATGTGTACTTATGGTGATTGTCGACAGAGTGTGTAATGTGAATATGTACCTTGGCCTGTGTACAGACTGTGGTAGATGTCATTGTTCTTGGTCCTATTCTATGTGATGTTGCATGCTGCTGCAGTATATGGTACCCTATTGGCGTACATGTTTGTAGGGCCAGACCGACACATGTCCCATACCACAGTCAGGTATCGGAATACACTGTGTATCGGCCCAGTATATGTAGGTTTTGTGTGTGTGTGGCACATATGAGGCTGGTATTGTTCACGCAGTCCATATACTGTAATACTAAGTACACTTAACATATGTGACTGTGGCTGTGTTCAGATTGGTTGTTGGTATGCACTTTCAAACAGGTGTCACTCCATGCTGTTAAATGCTTGTAGAGCCTGCTATATTTGCAGGTACATGTGTATTCCCCCATAAGAAATGTAGGCCAGTGTTGTGGCAGTCTGCCTGTAGTTTGCACAGTGCTTTGTGACATGCCTAGCAGCTCAGTGTATTTACCCAGTGTGATGTTATGTTCAGATATTTGTGAGATGTACTGTTGCCAGGCCACCATAACTAATGTAAATTTCTGACAAAGCAGTGGGATGCTGTACAGATGTACGTCACTAACTAGTGGGTAGTATGTGGGCTTGGGACCACTGCTCTTCCGGTTATTATGTGTCAGGACAGACAGGAGTTTGTGAATGCATAAACTGTGTGATCTTATCTATTCCAATATTTTCATGATATCCCCATTTACATGGCTATAAACATCCACTTTGTCAGGCTTAGTCCACATGTCTTGCACTAAGGGGTGCTGTGTATACCTCTGGACTGACCAGAGTGCGTCAGACTGTTCACATTTATTGGTCATATCTCTGCTTTATTCCACAGGATCAATACTGTGATTTGTGTGGTACTGTACTATGATGATCTTATGATGTCTGTCAGTAAGTGATGGCATACATGTCAATATCAGATGTGACTTCCCACACAACATTTCTTTTAAGACAACCCCTGTTATAGGAGCAAAGTCTACATTTATACTTGCAATACTTACATGAGATCCCCTTGCAATAAGAGGTTGTGACTCTTGATGCTGAGGTAGGACTCCACTACATCTTATGGACATATGTTATACATATGTATATATATATATATATATATATATATATATATATATATATAGATATATATATATATATATATATATATATATAAATATATATATATATATATATATATATATATATATATATATATATATAT